>NC_091744.1:7479386-7716886 GCF_043380555.1 Nothobranchius furzeri | reverse complement strand
GACAAGCTAAACAAAAGTGTTTGGATGCTTCTCCTCTGACCTCAGCATGACTTTTTCATCCACATCATCTGAATGTTTTCTATGTTTCAGGTGAGTCTCTGTAAACCCCAGAGATGTTTGTGGGTTAAACCCCAATAGATCAGCAATAAGGCACCAAAGACCTCCTTTTTCTCTATTCTGTTGCTGGTTTGAACTTCTTTGTCTTTGCCACGTTATTGGCTGATTAAGTATCTAAATAAAGTGACCATTGACTGTATATCTTTCCACTATGGAAATAATTTATGTAATTTTTTTTCTGTTACATAGTTTTCATCGATGTTTGCCATGCCTCTGCACCAGCGAAGCTACGCTATGAGCGTGTGAAGCTGCAGTTAACTCTCTTTCAAACATGCCGGGGCATCCAAGCTAAACTCTTAGCATTACCGCGTTAACACCTACTGTGGGAGTCGTGACGGAGCACCGCGGCTCTGAATGGTGGGAGCGACCTTGAGTGCAGCACCAGGAATTCTCTCCACTTGACAGCTGGCTCTGGCGCCTGCCCTTGACTTAGCGAGTGATAATGCTGTCAGAGATTTTGGGGAAGAGAACTGCTGGCACGCTAATCTCAAAGAGGCAAGGAGGAGCTGTCCCTGGCATTCTCAGGGAGGCGTTGACAGTAAAGCTACCAGTTGTTCCATCCTGCTGGGATAGTGCTGGGAGATAAAAGGGCCCAAAAGTTTCCCAGGTTGCTGTGGACAACCAGAGCAAATGCTTGATTAGATGAGGAGGTGTGGTGTCCGTGGCAGCTGTGGTTTCATCATGGGGGTCCCTCAGGACAGGACATGCAAACCATAATAAAGTAAGTTGTCACGTTGCCACATGCTCTGCAGATCAGAACATGAGGGTTTGTCACTGAAATCCTTGCTTGTAAAGACAAAGACGTATAATAGTCAACTTACAATGCGTCAATGCTTCAAAGAAGAAAATCAGAAGTTTATTGCATCAGCAGGCCTTTTTCATACTTTTGCATGCTTTTACTGAAAACTACAGGACCCTGTGAGGGACATTTACAGACATTTTCAAGATAAAAGTTTTAACTTTATGCAGGTCTCAGAAATGGTCTCAGTGATGGACAGCACACACCAGCAGGAGGGATTAAGACAGCTGGCAGGCTGCGCTCATGCTCAGATGACAGCAATTCAACTTTATCAAACTTTTTGACACAATACCCCGCCCCATCCAGATCCAGGGCTTTCAGCAGCAAGTGCACCTCCTAGTTCCTCACACGTGCTCTGCGCATTTGTTGGACATCCTTCAGTACTGTGAAGATGACCCGAGTCCTGCAGATGGTTGTTTGTAAATTAAACCCAAACTGCCCCCTTGTGCTCTATGATGTACTGGACCCATGACACAAGTCTTACTTTGCATTATTGTGTTAACATGATATGGTTACACAAAAGATGAAAATATTTGTGCAAAATAAATGATTTAGGAGCTAAAATTATAGAAAATATTCAACTTCCATGAAAAAATACGGTATGAAATGTCTATTTTTTATTGTTTGTTTGTTTTGTTTTTTAATAAAGTTGGACAGATTTGAATTCTGGACAGAAATGTTTGGTTTGACCAGCAGATGGCAGCATTTCTAATTTTGGGGTTGTTAGGAAACTGTGAGCTAGACTCATCCTGTGTTATATTCACTTCAACATTTAAAAAGATACATTTATTATAATAATTTCGTTTACTAGAAAATAATTATTTAATTGTTTCTGGTCGACCTCATCATGAATTTGATTTGTCTACAAAAAGGCCTATCAGTTGTTTGCAGGGATGAACAAATCCATGTGCATGAATTCTGATGCTTTTACTGAACAACAGCCCCCAAAAGGTTTAAATTAACAATTGAATAGGTCAAATTAAAAATATAAAGTGAATTATTTTGAGTAAAGTATAGTTTAATAGCATTTCTAAAGACCTTCATGCAGAAAACTTAAGATTTCCTCCAATTTTTAAGTTTGTCCGCAAATAAAACGCAAATGATAATAATAATAATATAAACTCACTCCTAACCAGCATTTTTCCACACCAAAGGAGACTTCTTATTCTTGTCGTTTTCTACTTATTTTAATTATCTTCCTCTCCAAGCTTCTCCATTTGCTCTTTGTCCTTCTTTGTTCTGTTTGGTTAGAGATGGTGGTTAGAAAAAGCTCGTTGAAGAGAATAACATACATGTATGTTGTTCATGTTGCGTGTTTATGAGTGGAAAAGCCTCTCCGGTTGCATGGGAACCTGAGTCCAGCTAATCCTGCTTTGGGCTGGAGAGGGTTTCTCCAAACAAATCATCCCGTTCTAAGACCTTCAAGTGGACTCCTGGATCTCTTTGCCAAGTATCACCATATAAAACAAAAAGAACCCAGAGAACCCCCCTTTTCACATGAAACAGCTACCTACCGTGCGGCAAATCCCCCGTCTGTGTCTTTTCTTCCAGGAGTAGGAAAAGGAGAAAGGAATGGGGTGTGGATAAGCCGGAGCAGCAGGAGACTGTCAAGTTGAAGGACTGAGATGACCTGTTTTTAGAAGAAGGGATGAGTCTGAATAACGGCTGCTCATGAAGGGGTCATTGTTGGACTGCAGACTCAGACGGAGAGGAGAAAGCAGCAGAGCTGGAATATTTGAAGTGGTTACTTCTGTTGTTCCTAATTATACTCTGTGTGTGTGTGTGTGTGTTTGTGTGTGTGCGTGCGTGCGTGCGTGTGCGCGTGCGTGCGTGTGTGTGTGTGTGTGTGTGTGTGTGTGTGTGTGTGTGTGTGTGATATTCATTGAATATCTATGCGATATCCATTGCATATATTCTAAAAGTCCACTAGAGGGCGTAGTTGCAGATTCATGCAGTATTCAGTGAAAGTTCTCCATTTTTTTTCCTCCTTTATATATTTTCGAGGTGCACCATGAAACAAGATTGACTCTAAATTAAATGCATCATCTTATCAACTCTGGGAATGACTAGCAAGCTTTTAACTGCATTGAAAGGATGACTAAGAACCTTCACCAGCATAATGTCCAAAACACAATTGGTTTGAAGGCATTTTTTTTTACAATGGAAAGATGACTGGGGAGTTCATTGCTAAACAAGTATTAATTTTACCTAAAACTGGTGAATTATTGATTATGTAAAAAAAATGGTCAAGTGGTAGCCTGGCCTGCCAGACTCGTCCTCTGTTTAATTCTGCAACAGAGGACGAGTCTGGCAGGCCAGGCTAGTCAAGTGGACCAAACCAAACAAAATCCTGACAACATTTATTCACTTCATATGAGGCTGAAGGAACCATCGAAACATGATGTCAGAGTTTTTGCAGGGAAGGCAGTTCCTCTGTGGAAAGAGCAGAGCACTCAGAACGAGCTTGTGATGAGTTTTTGTTGCCTGAGCTGTACAGAGCAGCTGGGGAACCATGTATTGATGGGGGGACCTAAACTGATGTAACACTGGTAATTAGAAGGGCGTAGTGGCAAAGAAAATGTCACACGCGCTTCTTTGCCACGCATGAAGTCAGGAGAAACAATATTTTTGAACAGAGTAACTTTTTCTTACAATTCAAGACTTAGACGTGGAATAGAGGACACACTTTAAAATTTTGTTGAGGTTCAAAATAAAATTGCACATGAAATCATCTCACAGCTCATTTAGATGGCGAATTGTTGTCTTTGCTCATTTTATTTATTCTTCAATCTGAATTCCATTTCTGGTGTGAAATAAGAGATTTTCTTAATGCAAAGAAAACAAAATTTGATTAAATGACATCTTGATAAATAAATAAAATCTGAATTCATGAAGTCATCTTACAGTAAGTCTCAACCTGACTTACTGGGAGACTCAGGAAAAAATTTCCTCTGAATCTCCAGCCAGAACGCCGTTTCTGGGGTACTTTAGCCAAAGGCTGATGGGGGTGGAATGGAGTAGATGAACATTATTGAATGAACCTTCATCAAACTGATCACTGTTCCAAGAGGATCTGGCTGACCAGTAAGGATTGTCTTTATCATCTATGAGCACTTCAGTACATTTCATCTAGCTGCCATATTGAGCCACTGCTGTAGCATCTGTCCCCATTCATCTATCACCACACAGACCTTTTGCATATGGAGTGAATACCTACAGGTTTGGAAGACCAGGGGCAGCAAGGCAATAGTTTAATTTAATGTTCTGATGTTGCACATGAGCAGACGGATCTCTTATTTATTCATTTATTTTTGCCCATTTGCCTGAAAGGTGTGCAGGGGCTTCTGCTTGTTTGGGTTTCGGGCTTTTTGTTTGTGCAAGGAAGTTCTTCAGTGGTTGAAGAAGGAACCACTATAACAGGAAGGGAAGCCACTTCTGTTCAGGTGGTTATGTGTTTGGGGTTGTCTGCTTCAAATCTAAATGTTCTCACCAACCTGAGCTCTTCAACACCTTTCACACACAAAATAGCTCTGGAGCTTTCTGCATTCATCTTTGGTACTTTTGTGACTTGTCTTCTTGTCTCGTGCAAACCTCAACCAGTGCTGTAGGTCACAAGTTTCTTTCTTCGCCTTATTTTAGCAGCCTGTTGAGATGTTAGTACCACAGCATAGTCCTTTTATTATTTAATTCACAAACATTTAGACTCACTTGGGTTGTGCGAGTAGTTCTTGTTTAGTTCATTTCAATAAACTCTGATCTTCTGTTGCAGATTTCCTTTCTTCCCAACCATCCATCCATCTGCGGGTATCCCAAGGACTTCCGAGGACATGCACATAAGCTTTCCATTCCTAATCTTTATGTTTTAATAATGAGTTGGCCCACCTTTAGCAGCAATTAGAGTCTTCTGTGAAGGCTTTTCATAAGGTTTAGGAGTGACTATATGTGATTTTTATTTTTTCCCGGACTGCGGTGTTGTTGTCTGTGAAACAAAGAATACTAATGTAGAAGGACTTGTTAAATGTAAAGCTAAGCCATTGTTATTATGTTTGAAAACCTCTTTCTCAGATTGAATTTAATAGACATGTTTGTTGTTTTATATCGTTAAATTAGACACTTCCCACCCGATTCTGTTTAAACCAGTTCACTAAAGTGGTAAACGCTGTAGTGCACTGAAACAGACTACAACTAGCATGTTGCTTCTAGTTAGCATCTGAATCTCTTACCAATTCAGTTCCACTGCAGGGTTCCTGATTGTAAAACCGACAGCCGACCCGGATCACTTTTGTGACCACTTCTGTTGTAAGTTCAAATCGTTGTGAAGCTTTACAGTTAGAGCTGAGCGACAACACTGTCAGTTGACTGGGGGACAGGAATACATCACTTCTTGAGTGATGTAGCACTCACTCAAAATGACAAGTGACAAGCAAAACAAAGCTCGGAGGTCCATTGTTTGTATTTTTGTTAGTTGTCCACAGATATTGAAAAATGCCAACGGTAGCAGCAAGGTTTGGTCAGCTTCAGAGCTCCATAGAGCTCCGGACCCCATGTGACTCTCAGTTAGTAGACGCCATATTGGCAGTCAAAAAAGGTAAACAAACACGGATGTAAACATGAACGTGAACGGGATCGGCTTGGATTTTACTTCGTCTGAGTTTACTTCACACTTTAAAACCGAAGAAATCGTTTTATATAGTCAGAAATTAAATAGACTAAACATCTCCGACCCTTACCGTGCCCCTGGGATACTTTTTAAAAACGCCAGAAGCTGTCGGAGCGGACTTCTTACCGGACCTGGCCGGGGAACCCCTTGGGATTTCCCCCGGGGAGCTGGCCCAAGTGGCTGGGGAGAGGGAAGTGTGGGCCTCTCGACGCTACTGCCCCCGTAACCCGACTCCGGATAAGCGGATGAAAATGGATGGACAAATAACAGATTTACATGTAAGTAGTTTAATAGAGTGCTGTGCTGTTTGAATGTATAAACTGAACGCCAAGAGAAATCACTAGTCTGATTTTTTTCCGTGAATAAAATAAATATGTCAGGCAGGAGCACATGGACGTAATTTTCACTTTAGAAGTGGGGGGGACACGGGGGGGGGGTATCTTTACAGTATGTTCTAATGGGAAACAGGCTTCAACACAAATAGTTGTTTTCCGCTTGTTCCTAGAGCTCAACCACTGTCAATTTAATATAGCGTAATATTGTTTTTGGATGGTAAAAAGTGCAGGGGTCAAAACTTGATTTTGGAAAAAGTGGAGGGGTCATGTCCCCCCTGTCCCCCCCCCCCCCCCCCCCCCCCCCCCCGCCAAATTACATCCATGCAGGAGCATCTCAGGATCTGTCTGAGATCCGTCTCGGTGAGACAGATAATAGCAATCCAAAGTGCTTTTTATGTGTGATCTGACAATTGATCAACCATTGCTTAAAAATTAAATACAGCTTAGCCGGTTAATTGCTGTGATCATAAAACACGTAAATGGTAGCATGCAGAACTCACGAGGCAACGTTTTACGTGATGTTTACTTGAGGTTTGAGGTGTGTAATAAGACAGAAAAAGCCACGCCAAAATAAGTTTAGGAAGCCCACCAAGAATCGTAGTAAAAGCATTTAAAATAAATGCCATATGCAATCAATTTCCCTCTGGGATTAATAAAGTATTTTTGAATTGAATTGAATACACAGTTGAGGAAACGTTTTAAGTACCTGATATGAAGTGGTCGCTGCATAAGTGAAAACCTTTACTCTCGGGATCCCACAGTTTCATTTTAGCCCGGTCATTAACGTGTTTTATAACAATGATCCAACGTTTGCGGCGCTCCGGATCTTGGGGAATCCTGTAGATGGCTCATTCCTTATGTCATCCGCGTCTGTTCTGCATCCTGGGGCACAACAGGAATCTACCATATTTCCCGTTTGATGGAGTTTTCTGACAATAACAAATAGTCCAGCTGCGGGCTTCTGCATGCCAATATGGCGCCATTTCGATTTGAACTGTTGCATGCCGGGAGAAGTGACGTCAACTCCCAGAGCTCTATTCATTCAGCTTAAACTACAATAGAAACGCTCTATTGAAACTGCGGACCCAAACCGATCCATGCCACCTGACGATGATCCCCCGCTTACCCGAACCCCGCCGTGGGTCCGAGACTATGCTCAGGGTTACCTTCACATATGGTTACAAACAAAATATATATTGCTCAAAATACTGCCAATAAAAAGGGATAATAAGTTTCATTAAACATCTTTACAGGTTGATAGAATGCTTAACTGTTCCTTCAGAGTGTGGCAGAGTGGAGTGGAGTCACTGCTCCAGCTGCTGCCACTTTCCCCTTGGGAGTCAGCCAATCAGAGCCCTAGTGGCTTCCTTTAAAAGGCTCACCAGGCCAGGTAACCATGCTGGCTGACTGCTGTCACACCTGTCAGGTATGGTGTGTCCATTCCCCAGAGGTGTGGACTCGAGACACATGACTTGAGTCATTATTTTAATGACTTCTGACTTTACTTGATAAAATCTATAAAGACTTACGACTTGACTCGGACTTAAAGAGCAAGTCACCCCCTACCAGATTCTTACTCAACTCCCACTTCCTGTTTGAAAAATGCAACAAAGGCTGTTGCCTAGCAGACCGAGAGGGTGGAGCCACTAACAAATACACACACTCACGACATTGTGACATCATAATGTACCAGCTAACATCATAGTGTACCTCTTAGCCAATAGCGATGACAGATTTAAATTCAAATGCAGTGCTGAGTTTTTGCCTGACGACGGTGCATCGCTGACAGTTTTAGGCCGAACATTTAAATTTTACCTAAGATGCACTTAAGTGCCGAATTATTGACTACATTTGTCTGCAGCACAATCAGACACTCATTTATATAGTTTATCAGCAAAAAAATGCTGATTTGGGGTGACTTGCTCTTTAAACTATTATTATTATTATTATGAGCTACTACAGCAATCAATTTCCTTCTGAGATTAATAAAGTATTTTTGAATTGAATTGAATTGAAACGCCATTGAATCGACTTGCATCTGTTGACTTGATGATGATTTGAGCACATTTGACATTTTAGCACAAAAGTGGTCACAACATGAATAAAAATCATAAATCATTCTTCGTTCTGGGTTTGATTTACTGCTAAATGCAGCAACAATTTGTTTATAATCAGTTTCAGCTGCACTTTCTCCTTGTTTGAGCAAATAAATGAAGCTTTAAGAAGCTTTATTTCTGGAATTTATTTATTATCATTGTCATTAAATTGAAGTTGGACAGATGACTTGATTATGACTTGGAAATTCAAAGTTAAAGAGCAAGTTACCCCCTACCAGAGTATTACTCCACTCCCAATTCCTGTTTGAAAAATGCAACAAATGCTGTTGCCTAGCAGACCGAGAGGGCGGAACCGCTAACAAATACACACACACACACACACAGGCTCACAACGACATTGTGACATCATATCGTACCAGCTAACGTTCTAGGGCACCTCTTAGCCAATAGCGATGGCAGATTTAAATTCAAACGCAGTGCAGTTTTTACCTGACAACGTCACAAGACTGGCAGTTTTAGGCAGAAAATACAAATTTGAACTAAAATGCACTAAAGTGCAAAACTTTGGACTATACGTGTCTGCAGCACGATTAGACACACATTTATACAGTTTATCAGAAAAGAAGTTGATTTGGGGTGGCTTGCACTTTAAGGACTTCCACACAATTGACTTTGGACTCGACTTGGTTGTCTTTGACTTGGACTTGACTCGAGACTTGACTGGAAAGACTTGTGACTTACTTGTGACTTGCAAAGCAGTGACTTGGTCACACCTCTGCCATTCCATCCCTGACACCAATTAAAGGTGGTGGAAGAGCTTGCATGGGCCCAGGTTCATGGAGCCATCAGTAGAGTCTCATACTGGTCACTGAGTGTGTTTACATGCAGCCAGTAACCCTTTTAAAACCCGAATATTCACTATAACCCGGTTTCGCACGGCCATGTAAACACCGCCAAAAACCCGGATATGCTCATAACCGGGTTTTTAAAAACCCGGTTACTACACCTGGGGTAACCCTTTTCTAACCCGAATGTTTGGTCGTGTAAACGCATACCGGGATATCCCCATCAAAGCGTGTGTTCTGCGCATGCTCTGTTCACAAAGAATCTTGGTCTTTTGAGTAGCGAGACGTCTTGTATGCGCCAGAACACCGGAAGTAAACAACAAGTTGGGAGCAACATGGCGAGTCGCGGCACAGCACCACACTTTTGGAGTGATGAGGAAACCTCTGTCTTCATCGGTTGGTAAATATACCAGCACTAAAGCGCAAACAAACACGGTCGCTATCTCTTCCGAACTGGGAAACATGTTGTTTTCATGGATACTGGAAGAAGAAGAACTGGAAATGACGCATATTGCGTCTTGACGTAGTCCATACGTCCTGACGCTACCCCAACGTCCGCAGTTAAATCGGGTTATGCAAGTTAGGGGTAACTCTTTCTATTTATGCTTGTAAACGGGTTACTCTGATCAACTCAGAAACCCGAATACCGACCTTAACCCGATCATAACCCGGATATTGGCTGCATGTAAACGTAGTCACTGAGTCGACAGAGCCAGAGGGGCAGCGGGCTGGGGCTGTGCTGGACCGCCTGACGGAGGATCCAGTGTGCTGAGTGGATCCTACGTAAATGGACAAAGCTTTCCCACCCAAAGGAATGCCATCGCTGCAGCGAGGACTATGATTGGGTGGAGCCGTTCCCTGAGTTTTATCTTTTAATTTATTTAGTTTTTTTTAATGTGTTTTATTTTTTGTATTTCCAGTAAGACTTCTGGTGGGTGTGGTGTTGTTCTCGTCTCTCCCCCCTGGTGGGATTTTGTTTTTCGTCTTCCATGAGTGTGCAGTGTTTCACAGGCGTCCTGGTGGCGGTGGGATGCCCACTGCTCCTTAGTTAATCCCTGCCCTGTGAACTCTGTTTCAAAATTAGGCCTTTTTTTTTTTTTTTTTTTGCAGTGGGTCAAAGCTGACGCATTAGCGCCACCCACTGGAATAGAGTAACCTCAAAGCGAATCCGGATTGGAACAGATCTGCGTCTGCAAACTGCATGTAGCCTGCCCCCTGAAGAAAGCATGCCACCTGAACAATGAGCTCCACACCCTTTAATTAAACTGGAATATTAAAATAAGTGAGATTTTGTTGACCTTAAGATTCAGGTTTGACACTGTTGAAAGAAAATGCAAAAACAAAACAGAATACAATGTAAAACAACTTCAGAAAACAGTCATCTCAACAGGCCCAGCTGAAACTTCCTGTACTGCACTTTGAAACTGCTGCTGCAAGTCTGCAGATGCATCCTGCGTCCTTAAACTGTACAAGTGATTCTCTGAGCTCCCCAGCAGCAGCGTTAGACAGGATCACACATTTAGTTTTTAATAACTTTTTGCATGTTTATTCATCAATGGAGACGAGTTTAAACCAGCAGCTACAATGTAGGTGGTTTTCCTCATCTGGCAAATGTCTCATGTGATCCAACATCTAGTATCTCCTTTCACATTTGTGTTCAGGGATTATTCTACAAATACAAGAATCAGGTGTTTCAGATGAGTGATAATTGAGAAAATATCAGTCATGTGCCAATGTTAACTCCACGACAATGACATTTTATATAATTGATTCTTTTTCTCTATTGAAGCTGGTCTGAATTTTGTTTAAAGTTTATATTTTATCCCTTTGAACTGCTTTAAATCCATTTAAATCACAAGTTTGTAGAGGTTTTGGGGTCTACAATTTGATTCAGACGGCATCGGTTCAAGCTGCTAAACATCACATTTACTTTGCGGCTCAGCTCTCTCTTCACCACGACAGACCGGCCCCGCATCACTGCAGCTGCAGCACTAATCTGCCCGTCGTTCTTGTGCTCCATCTTTCCCTCACTCGTGAACAAGACCCTGAGATACTTAAACTCCTCCACTTTGAGGCAGGATCTCATCTCTGACCTGGGGAAGACATTCTACCCTATTCCAACTCAAGACCATGGCCTCAAATTTAGAGGAGATGATTGTCATCCAAGCTGATTCACACTCAGCTGTGAACTGCTCCATTGAAAGCTGGAGATCAGAGAATCAGAGAGAATTTTATTGCCAGCGCTCCAGCGAACCAGAGCATAGGAACTTGACTCCACAGAACAGCCTGACCAAGGTTACACACACTCATATAGACAGGACAGATACAGGCAGACCACGAGAGCAGCCATAACGGCGCTCGAGATGTTCTGATAAAGCCAACAGGACCACTGCAAAAGCAGAGATCTGGTCCTTAGGTCAACAAAACAGATCTACAGTGTGTGTGTGTGTGTGTGTGTGTGTGTGTGTGTGTGTGTGTGTGTGTGTGTGTGTGTGTGTGTGTGTGTGTGTGTGTGTGTGTGTACAACACGATGTGAGCTTGAAGATTTGAGGTGTGTGTGTGTGTGTGTGTGTGTGTGTGTGTGTGTGTGTGTGTGTGTGTGTGTGTGTGTGTGTGTGTGTGTGTGTGTGTGTGTAGTGCAATGTGAGAAACTGCACACCAACACATGTAAACATGTTAAAATAAATACTCACTTGTAAGAAAAACTCACAAGCAAGTAAAATAAAATAAAGTTGTGTGTAACATTTTCAACTGCATGTCTATGAACACAAGTCTACAGATCTGGTTCTGGGCGTGCTCCGCTCCTCTTTTTACAGGTGTACAACTCAGCTCTCACACGGGTGACTTTTGAAACACTTCTTGTGCTGGTCCGTAACAAAACCAGAAAACCAGTTATGAGAGCGGGGGGGGGGGGTGGGGGTGGGGTGGGGGGGCACAGACAGAGAACACATCGCGTCTAAACTCAAAGGATTGACGAAGTTTCACTTTTCACAATTTCTTTTTACATGCAATTGCAGCCAGGTAACCTGAACTATAAATTCTATTCAGATGAAGCTGATCAGCTGAAGCCTTTTCAAGAGTCTGACTTGTTTTCAACACCTGAAAAGCAGCTTCATCACAGCTGTCATCAACCTTCTTTTGGAACCTGGACAATCGAAGCCTGCATAGCAGTTAACCTGCAATATTCCCCCAAAATTGTTTGAGTTGCAACACAAAACATTCACAAAAGGCTTGTGCATTTGAAGGTTTATTGTTCTAATAAAACCATAAATAGGGCTTCTGTTGAATCTGGTCAACTGAACTTGCCCACCTAAAATAATTTATGACTGACGTTGTGAAGCCTTCAGATAAGCACACAAGTTGTGAATGCAACATAAGCTATAAAGGCTACAAACATAGTAATAAAAAAATCATGTTGACTGTCATTATATCCTGCATGTAGCCTTAAACTGAAGACACTCTTGTTGAGTAGTCTTGTCTCTGGTTTTTCTCTAGCTGCCTCTTCACCTGACTGCTAGGAAATAAACAGGCAAGAGGGGGAGGTGAGGAGAGCAGAAGTGATTTACAGGACAAAGGTGAACATTCACAAGTGATTAAGAATGAGAGGTGAAAACAACGGTGCCAGATGGCACTGGGTGTTCTAGTTTCATCCCTAAAATGATCAAACTTAAAATCAACATTTTGATGCATTTAAGTTTTTCCCCATAGAATTTAACAGCCTTTATAATCCACATGTTACACTGATGTTCTGATAAATCTCAAAAAATAAGTCTGCTGTAACGATTTGAATGAATTTATGCATTTTAGTGTCAGAACTGTTTTCACTGCACACATTTTTTTCTGGGTAAGAAGAGGGCTGCCCTCTGCTGCTGGTTTTCTACAGCTACAGTTTTTTTTTCTTCAAATAATCCAGTGGTGTTTGATCTTTTCTCTACAGGCCATCTATCCTGCATGTTTTAGATGTTTGTTCTGTTCAAACCTGCTTGATTTAAACCAGCGGGTCACTGAAAGGCTGCTGCACGACTAGAGGATCTGCTGCTACATGACTCAGGTGGTTTGGCACAGAACAACAGCTAGGACGTTCTGGATGGATCAGAACTGGAGACCTGAACTAAACTAATACATCTTAATTTAACTTCTACTGAGTTTCCAGAGAAGTTCCCACACAAAAGGTGGTGAGAATCTATTTATAACATCTGTGATTCAATCCTTCTGAGATGAGATGACTCACTTGAAAAAAGCAAAAGGGAGAGTTCAGATATTTTGAAGTTGCGACTCTGTGGAAATATCTCACCCGATGGAAATAGCCCCTTGAACACAGCCTCTGTTTGGAGAAACTGATTTCTTCTGATCAGATAAGCCAACTTAAAAAATTGTGGGGAAAAAATCTGCCAGAAGGGGTAAGCAAATTTTACTTGGCTTGAATTCTTAAAACTAGCTAATCTTTAAACCAGCTAATTCATCTAGCATTAGATTATTTTGTTAACTTCTGCTTACCACATTGGCAGATGTTTTACTAAAAACAGGATTTTTTTATCATATTTAGGAATATATCTTTTTTAAAGCCCCAGTGTGTAAAAATATTTGACTCCGTAGTGCCACATTCAGAGGTATGATAAATGATAAATGGCCCACACTTGTATAGCGCCTCTCAGAGTAAGGACTCCAAAGCGCTTTACACTACAGTGAATCATTCATCCATTCACACACACATTCACACACTGATGGTGATGAGCTACGATGTAGCCACAGCTGCCTTGGGGCGCACTGACAGAGGCGAGGCTGCCGAGCACTGGCGCCACCGGTCCTTCCGACCACCACCAGCAGGCAAGGTGGGTTAAGGTACTGCAGCTACAGTAGTCCACACACATCAAAAAGGCAATGTGAAAACACCACACACCAGCTTTCAACCATCTGAAATTTTTATTTACAGTTTCTGCTGCTTCCTGCAGTCAGCGTCTCTCTCAGGGGTTATTGAGCCCTCTGTCCGTGTCCTGCGATTATACGTAGAAAGGGTGTGATAAGGCATTTGCTTCGGCTGCTGTCTTCTCGCTCCAGTGCTGCTACTTCTGCCGTGTGTAGCGCGCCTAAAGCCTGAATTTGTATACTTGTGGTTTAACAATGCATACATGTGTTTTAAATGGCTGCCTCACATAACTTGCGTTCATTTGAAGCATCCCCCGAAATTGCTATAGGGAGCCTAAGGCCCTGTCCACACGTAGCCGGGGATCTGCCAAAACGTAGATATTTTTCTACGTTTTGGCCTGTCATCCACACGAAAACGGAATTTTTTCACACGAAAACGGATCTTTTTAAAAACTCCGGCCAAAGTGAAGATCTGCGTTTTCTCCGTTTTGGGTGTCTGCGTGTGGACGGACAAAACCGGAGTTTTAAGGTCCGCAACGTCACTTTCCGCGACAAAAAATGCTGACATCACGTGTGCGACCTGTGTTTACACTAGCCGACAGCATGGATGCCCTCAGAGCTATGCTCGCTTTATCAATTGTCCAAGCGCTTTTTGCTTGTTTGTTTTTGCAAGCGGAATTACTGCTCCTTGCGGAAGACCACAGACGAAGGATGAGGTTAAGAACAGGGGAAGTACTGCCACCTACAGGTCTGGCATGTCCTTAACAACGTATTTATCTGGGTACGTGTGGACAGTTTTTTTTTTTTAAAACGAGGTGGTGTGGATGCAAGTTTTTGGAGGGGCGGATATTTGTTTTAAAAAAAAACCCGGCTACGTGTGGACTAGGCCTCAGTCTCTTCCCATTCCGGTCAGCTCACGGGTCCCCGGTAGAACAAAAAAAAAATTAATGCAAGTCAACTAAAAACTGTTTTCTAGTCTGCTTTGCCTTGCGCCCTGAATCACACATATGTTGCACTGCAATTTAGATGAAAAGTAAATATGTGTGTTTCAACCATGCCAGTCACATACTTTGAGATTTATCAGCTTGTAAAAATTTGTAATTCCTAATCAGACATTGGCACATGGCGATCACATGTAGTTAATGCAGGGCAAGCAACACGAGGGGAAGTAGCAGAATTTCCTCACACCAGCAAGGCTGTCAGGCAGAGAACTGGCGCCATCCTGTTCAATGTTAGAGGACAACTTTAATGTCAAAGTATAAACACGAAATGAGGAGCATCTTATCTTCTATGTCCCTAAACAGCTACAGTATTTCAAGATGGCTCATGACTACGGAGCGTCGACCGCTGTTTGTGTATATAAAAATATTAAATTTCAAGCTAAAAGGAAAATTTTGAATTGATTTTGTTGAGAATGATTAATGAAAAAAGAACATTTTGTGAATGGATACACATAATTTTATATTAAACAAGTAAAAATATTAGTCAAGTCAAGTCAAGTCAACTTTATTTATACAGCACTTTATAACAGCATAAAAGCTGACCAAAGTGCTTAACAAGACAAAATGAACAGAATTTCCTAAAAAATTCTAAAAACAAGATAAAAAGTTAATCACAAGGTAAAAACATGATAAAACAAACATATCAAACTGACATAAAAGCTACTAAAAACAGATGCATTCTCAAACTGAATTAAAAGCAACTGAGAACAGATGAGTCTTTAAGAGGGATTTAAAACCCGACAGTGATGAAACCATCCTAATCTGAATCGGGAGTGCATTCCACAATCTTGGAGCTGCTACTGAGAAAGCTCTATCACCCCTGAGCTTTCTCTTTGTTCTCGGCACCTCCAGGAGAAACTGGTCGGCTGACCTCAGTGACCGAGACGGGGAGAAAGTTACTAAAAGCTCACACAGATACTGCGGAGCAAGGCCATGTACAGCTCTAAAAGCCAATAAAAGAACCTTGTACTGGACCCTATAAACCACAGGCAGCCAGTGCAGCGAAGCTAAAATTGGGGTGATGTGCTCCCTCTTTCTCGAACCCGTCAATAGGCGTGCTGCTGCATTTTGCACCATTTGAAGACGGGAGAGGTGAGACTGAGGAAGACCAAGGTACAGTGCGTTGCAATAGTCTAGACGTGATGTAATAAATGCGTGAATCACCGTCTCAGAGTCATGACTTGAGAGCAGACGCTTAACCTTGGCAATCCTTCTTAACTGATAAAAACTGGCTTTGGTGACTGCACTGATTTGCTTTTCCAGAAGCAGATCACTGTCAAGCCGGACTCCCAGACTGGTCACTACAGGTTTCAAGAAAAGGGCTAGTGGACCAAGGTCAGAACATGTCCCACTGGACACACTAGGACTAAAAAGCATGACCTCAGTCTTGTCATTATTAAAATGTAAAAAATTTGCAGACATCCAGGTTTTAACCTCATCTAGGCAGTTTAGAAGAGGATCCAAAGAATTGGGTAGGCCATGTTTAATGGGAATATAAACCTGGGTGTCGTCTGCATATAGATGAAAAGAACATCCATGTTTTGTAAAAATAGAACCCAGAGGTAGCAAATACAGAGAAAACAAACACAATACAATGTGTGTATTTTCTGGATGATATTTTTTCCCTTTTTAGACTAAAAATAAGAAAAAAAGTCTAAAAAGTTGACTTATTTTACTTTCTTAGAAATCAGATTTTGCAGTTTGGATGCAAGCGCTATGACTGCTGAATGTCAGGTTCACCTTCTTGTTATTAAATTATTAATGATTATTTTGGAATTGAACTCTTTTTGCTATGTAATAGGCACCATTTTACTAGATCATCATCATCATCATCATTATCATCATCATCAAATAGAGCAGTTGTCAAGAGGAATAAGTAAAATGTATAAATGATTAATTATTAACAAAAATGATCTCATCCTTGTCTGATGATCTGTTTCCTGCTGTCTGCAGGGTTAAGGCCTGAACGTTTTATTTGTGCATTGTAGTTTATTGGGTCTCAATTTGACATCAACACATTTCCTGCTTTTAATTTCTGTGAGCTTAGAATCACTCATTATGATACCGTCCCCCAACCTGGGTTTGACGTATCCTAGGAGGTTGATGGTTTTGTGCCAGAGCACTGGCGGTGATTTTTGTTCATTTAACATTAACTAAAAAGTAACCAGTCGTTCTTTTCACTTTCTTTCCTCATCTTTGCTACTTCCATTCTGTTTACCTGGCTAGATTAGCCTGTTCACCTCTCTGACTCACAGCCAATAAGAAGGGGTTTCCCCTTCACTACCTGTGATTTGTTTAGCCCATGATATGGGAAATGTGTGTCTGTTTTTCCCCTCTCAACCATGCTCTCAGCCCAGTGGTTACACCTAGATCCAGGGGCGGATTTAGGACTGAAGAAGATCCGGGGCTTAACACACACACACGCGCGCGCGCGCGCACACACACACACACATGACACGCACTAGTCAACATCATATATTTGTCTTGTACCATATAATTTTTAATCTGAAGCTACACATTAAGCATTTTCAGGGCAGAGTATTGTTCCTGTTAGTGTTTAGTGTGATAGTAAATATTCCCTTTCTTTCTCCATCAACTTTACCTGATAAGCTAACTTTAGGCAAACCAGCAGCACAACAAACATTTTCAAATAAGTCTCACAAACCAGAGTCAGCACCAGTCTCATCAAAGCTGGAGTTCTGTCGTTGTACTTTTTGTCTAAAAAACGTCCTTATGTCCATCTTCACTCATGCGTTTCAGGCAGAGTGTAGAAGAAACCGGCTGCTGAAGGGCTTCTTCTTCAGTGGTGGAGGCTCAGGCAGGCTGTATACAAACTACTGTCAGCTGCTCCCTCTCTGTTGGACTTTGGTACTGCATGTTACTTCCGCGATTTAGATCCGGGGCTTTCCATGAAATATCCGGGGCTTCAGCCCAAGTAGCCGGGCCTAACGCCGCCCCTGCCTAGATCCACCCTTTCAGGTGCACCATTGAGAAATTAGGTTGCATTTGTGACCTAAGTGGTGGCGCTCTAGAGCTCTGCAGCATGCCTCTGCAACAGAACTTTGTTTTCCATGTGTGAATTTGCAAAAGAAGACCAGATGTGCTTCATAAAACCAGTTTCATCTCTTTGGGGCTGTGAGTTGGCACACACCCACAAACTGAACTAACAAAGCAACGTTGATGATCTACCACCATCAACAAATCTCCTGAAACAAGTACAGCACATGCAATTTCAAATATACCACCCAACAACTCTGGTAGGTTTCTAATTTATTGCTTGTGCCTGGGAACAAAGGAAGTGCATGTCACGCGTGTTGAGACTAAGAGGAAGATAGCTTTGTTTGCTTTGTTTCTTTTTTGCGGTCAATTGCACCTACCTCTAGTGAGACTGAAAGTGCTCTGCAAAAGCCTCTGAAAGGAAGTGGAAGAGTAGGCGAGGTTTGGTTGCTGCAACATTGCTTCTTAATTATGTTCTAAGAGACGTTATTTTTTAAGTGTTTCTGATGGAGATGAGAAGGATGACAGGAGAAGAACCTGATGCTACAGAGTTTTTCTGTGGTTTTTGACCTCTTCACGCAGCTCATTTTTATGGACTGGACCAAACTGCATCAGGTGGATTTTACTTGAGAGTTTTGGGATTGAGCTCTGGAATCACACTTTTTTCCAAAAATACATCTAGAAGAAGAGAAACCAAGGCATTGTCGGGCAAACAGAAACATTTGGATTACAAACTGGGACAATGCCTGTGATTGTGCTAGAGGCCCGGGACTTCACCAGTCCGCTCTTCACGGTGCGAACATTGGAAGTTGTCTTCTGTTGCGCTACCTTCAGTCTCGTAGCTTCACAGGATTCTCCAGAGCGTTCTCCTGATCTGAACACGTTCTGGATCCTCGGTATGTTCACCTGGTGTTTCTTCTTCGTGGTGACTCTCTTCATTCACATTCTCAACGTCATCCAGTTTCACAGCCTCATCCCAATATCGTGGAAGAACCTAACGATGACCGTAGCAGTGTTGGGAGCGCTAATGACCTTCAGCTCCTCGGTGGTTTTTGCTTGGAGGGTCATGGATCATAACAAAGTGTCACCACGCTCTGTGGCGGCTGCAGTCATGTCCTGCCTTTCCGTTCTGGCTTATGCTTCGGAGTCCCTTATGCTTCGTACCCAAGCCCACGACCAACGAGGCTACATGGGCAGCACTGCCGGTCTTCTAAAGATCCTTCAACTGTGGGGAGGACTTCAGATGATTCCGCTGGTTGTGCTGGTCTCCAGACAACACAGTGTAATAGAAGACTGGCATCTGTGGGTGTTGAGCATCTCATGTGGTGTTTGTATCCTCATGTCTCTCATCACCCTGGTGGTGATTCTAGGGGACCTTGCTGGGCGATGCATCCTGCCTTTTGACAGATTTTTGGCCTTCTTCAGTCTGGTTGGAGTTCTGCTCTACATGATGGCTACAGTGATTTGTTTAACCAAGCTACTGCAGCTAAGCATCCAAGACAATTCTGTGTTAGTCATCATGGAAACGGTGGTTTCTAGCATCACACTGTTGGCTTACACGGTGGATCTCGCCTTCTCCATCAAACTACTGTGTGACAGGAATTACATGTGAGGACGCGTGCTTTTTAACCCTCTAGAGGCAGGCGTTGCAGATTTGAAACAGTTAAAACCTACCTACCTGGTTACTCCACACACATATTTCATGAGCATTTCTTAACTCAGAAGTACACCTGAAGGACTTAGTTGTCCGTCCTTTTATCAAAACTTATTTTGAGCCTGAGAGGGTTAAAGTCAAACTGAATGACGGCTTTTGCTCCAAACAGTTTCCCGTAATGTCCAACTGTCTTCTTAGACCAGCGGAGTAATTTGTGGTGTTCTTCTAAATGCTACGTTAAATATGACACACCTGCTATACAGCCTGTTGGTTAGGTGACAGTTTTAATTTTATTGAGGCAATAATATTTGTTCCCCTGTGGTGATTCCTTTTCTCATCCTGAACTTCAAACTTTCAACTATGACTCTAGCATATAAATCCCACAGAAAAAAGCAGAACTGATGGGTTAAATCCTGAATGTTTTTTTTTTCCATTATTTACCTTTATCTACGTTTACTTCAGTTTTGCTGCCATTTGTCAACACTAGGGGGCAACATTACATCAAAGTGTTTTCCTACTCCATAGCAGTGATTTTAAATGTAGGATAAGATGAATGTTTCCTATATCATGAATATATTTGAATTTATAATCTAATAAAACAAGTTAATTGTTCTAGAAGTTTGTGATTAATGATCACACAGAACCTAAGGCCTTAACCTGAGTTCCAGAAATTATCTCATTTATTTTTAATAGTTGAAATTTGTTCAGAAATGTGTAAATAGAAAAACATCCATCATGCATATAAAAAAGTTTATTTTGAGCTGCCAGAATTGCTGGTGTGTGTGTGTGTGTGTGTGTGTGTGTGTGTGTGTGTGTGTGTGTGTGTGTGTGTGTGTGTGTGTTCTTCCATAAAGTTCTTTAAATGTTTACAACTCACATAAAGCACTAATACATGACGCAGTTATGCCACAAAACAATGCTCAGATGTGTCCAAACGTATTTATTTAGTTAACAGTTTACAATCACATCTGTCTCCTCTGTTCTAGGCATGCTAAGTTGCAGCGTCGAAAATTCGATCGCTCACCCTCAAGACCTGTTAACATGCCGCCAATTCATTGCTGGGTTTGATTGCTTAAGCCTAACAGCAGCACCCCAGCGTTTTTTTCTCCTATTTCTTTAAGGAACTGAATCCAGTTAGTTGTCAACAGCCAGAGCGAGAAAACGAGAGTCAACTTTGGTACGTGGAACCGATAAACGGTACTAAACGTTTCTACAACTGAATCATCGAACTCGTTTTGGTTTTGTTCGGTTTGCCTCGACCACAATGACGTTTCCTACCACACACGGTGAGCTATATCTTGATTTTGTTCTTTTTAAAGCAGCATGGCATAGTTCGGGAAGACTTTAAAACCAGTTTGTGGTCAAGTTCGACACGGGAACGTTTTTTCTTGCATAAGATGCTCTTATTGTGTGTATTTGAAGTTGTGTCGGAACCAGCAAAACCCAAATGTGTCGTTTATCCCGTTTTAGCGTGTTTTCAAACCTGCTTTACAGGAAAAGCTAGTTTTACTAGTGTTTTAGACTTTAAGCTAAAGAGTTAAAAAAAACAAGCTAACAGGCTATTTGCTCTTTTAATTTTAATTTATATCAACGCTTCTGAAGGTTATGTTGCCATATGTCGCCTTCACACTCCTTTAATACCTTTAAATATATATAAAATAAACACCTCCTTACTTATTTATTTTTTACTTGGCTTTTCACGTTCTTTGCACATTTTTAATACTATGTATTTTCCTCCTGTTTTTCTTTTTTCAGAAGACCCCTGAGCATCACGGACATGTGAAACTTGATTCTGCTGAAGGCAGATGCAAGTCCCAGGCTGGATTGAATGGCACTGAGTATCCAAGGTAAGCACTTAGCCAGTAAATCTGAACTCATTATTGATCCGTTTCCTGAGCTACAAATGACCTGAGAGGGGGCAAAGTCTAGATTGAGAAAGAGAGCTAGAGGAGAAATGTAGCTCTGAATAACGAAAGGTAGGTTGTAGAAAGGCAGTGTCCTCCAGTTCTTCCAAGGGTTAAAGAAATTTATTTACAGCAATTTGTAATTTTTTTTCCTACTTCAAATGCAGACACATGAGAAGGATTTTAATCGCTGAGTAAAGTTGTGTGTTAAAATGTGTCTGTCCACTGAAGAAGCCACCGTCCTGAAAGGGATCCTAGAATTTAAACCTCATTCATCTTTATCTAACATGGGCAACTTGGGATACTTAATGTACTAAAAAGTCTTTGCTGTCTCCGCCCTGCTCCCCTGTCTGAATTAGTAATGTTGTAATGGCAATGAAGAAATGGTTCCTTCTGAGAAAAGCTGGTTTAACACACCATAAGCATTGACATACACCCTTAAATTACCATGCCCCAATCCACTTCAACGTGAGCCGTATCTAAACGTGGTTGCAGTGATGCTAACTCCACAACAACGCTAGCCTGAGCTACTGCTAACTTCCTTGTTGGACAAGAGGAAAATAACAAGGAAGGATGTTGGAGCCACTCGCGTTCCAGGATGTACTGGGAAAATTCAGACTATGAACAAATGCCTTATCATTGTCCCTCGCTTGTCCACACTGCCATGTCCTGACACCCTCACCCCCATCGGACATTGATCATTTGTGCATGTGTCCCCATCTCACCCACCCTGTGGACACTGTCTTCCTCGTATTAGGCCATTTATCAGGGATCCTGAGTCATTGTGAGCTCTAACACAGGGTTAAATGCTTTTAAGAGGCTTAAAGAACGGTTTCCAATTTTAAATAGGGGGAAAAGCCTTTTGCTAGGATAGTTTGGTTTGTTGTGGGTATGAAAATAAAAAGACATAAGCCATTGGTCCTGTTTTGTGAGAAATACACCTACCCTGCTGGGGGAGGGATGTGTTGATGGTTCAAACTGATCATAGTACTGTAAAGGATCTACCCTCTCACAGATTTCTACTTTTTCTAATCACAAATAAATGTTTCAGATCAGTAAATAAATTTCAATGTCAAAGATACCAGAGTAAATGCTACTGCGGGATGTGCATGAAGTGTTTTTGTAAATGTTTAGAACATTTTTAGAATATGCTGCTTTTTGAGATCATTTGGTATGCTTCCTTATGTCAAACTGACTAATCCGTTTGTCAATGGTAGCTTGTTCATTTCAGTTGGGTGCTTTTATGCAGCTTTTGCTGTTATTTAGGGAACCAGCAGTTAGGAGTAGAGTTACCAGTGATTTAGCAACAAGTTCGATCAGCAGATATGTTAACTTTGACCTTCTTTTTTTCTGGGTTATAAAAAAGTTTAATGTCTGGTTTGTTTTTTTCTCTGTGCTTGGATATACTTGGTTCTATCCCTCAGGCGGAGGAGAAATGCTTTGATTCACCAGATAATCTGTTTTTAAAACGTAGGACTTGTGCAGTGTTTAATGGTCATTTTTCTCTTAAATATTTGGAAATCTTATTTAAAAGTTGTTTTCTTATTATGTTCCTGTTTAGTTATCCAAGAGCAAGGTCAGGTGCTGGTCTGGGTTTATGAGGATTTCAGATTTTTAGAAAATGTGTTTGTTCAACTGCTGTGCAGACAACTCTTATGCAGTACAACATGTTTTAGTATGTATGTGGTTATTATGTTTGTGTTGGAGCTGTGAATTATTGTCTCTTTAAGTGATCCCATTAGACGTAATTCACCAGTAGTAAATTTAAGTGGGTTTTTCTTTGCACATTTTAGTTTTTATATGATGAGAAAAAGCTGAAGAACTTACCAGAACATGATACAAACTGAAATACAGTTTTCTGCTTCTCAAAAATGTAAAGAAACAGAAAACAGACCAAAAATATCTAAATACATTAAAGTTCTGAAAATGAAATGAAATGTGTAATTATCAGAAATGCTGTTAAAATCCGGTAGTCCAAAGTCTTTCATCTTTTAGAGAATAGTCTAAAGATTGCCCAATAGGATAATTATGTCAGGGCAGATTGCTAAAGAAAAGGAGGCTTTAAAGAATATTCTTTAGACAATAAATCCGAATTTTAAAGGACCTTAAAATCAACAACAAGTTAGGCCAGTTGTTGCTCGGCAACACACATGAGATGGGAGGGAAGGGGCTTTAATAATCTTTGTTTTTGTTAGGTAAGTAACTTTTGGCATAACAAATGAACCGTATACTTGATAGGAAAAGAAAACAATCGGACACATTCTTTTATATTTCACTATCAAACAAAAGGGAATGTCTGTTTACAACATAAAGAGCATTATTGTTTATATCCACAGAAACGCCATGTTTTAAACTAAGATAAATGGACAAAAACATCAAACGAAAAGCAGAAACAGATTTTATCACTTGTGAGAGATTAGCGGAGGTTTCTGTCTGAAGCAGCAGGTGCAGATAAAGGAAATATCACACTTTAACACGTCACGTCAGCTCCGCCGGTGCATAACGGAAGGATTTGTGGGAGGATCTGCGTTTCCTGTTACTGTCTGTTTTATAAAAATAAATGTGTTGAATAATAATTAACAGTAGCTGATGTCACTCGTTAGTTTTTAAATGTTTGGAGCTTTGTTTAAGAAAATCATAGCAGCTCATTGGAGTGGAGAACTCTTTGCTTTAAAAGCCAAACATTTTATTCTGCTTTTGTTTCCATGCAGATAAACGGGTAAGGGCCGTTTTCTTTTTCTTTAAGAGAGTGGGTCTTTTTCATCTTTCACTGATACATGACAGCATGTGCAGCTTATCTTGGTGAAGTCCTCGACCTACAGCTCTGTTGACCTAGGAGCTCAGACCCAACTCTAAATGTTTTATTTGGTTAAGATTTTATCAGTTTGGCCTCAGAAATTCTAACGTTAAAGGTAAAACACACATGATGCATTACAATGACGTGAGTATAACAACTAGTGTTAAATTGATAATGTCTCATTAAAATTATTTTTACAACACATTGCAGTGGGAAATATAAGATTAAGCTGGACTTTTTGTATCATTAAAGGTATAAATGTCCTCCATCAGGTCAGAGTTTGAAACAAAGATCATTTTTTTTGTGATATAATGGATTTATAGTTGTTTTGGTGACATTTAAAAAATATCATCATGCACATTACCACAAGATTTCACATGATCTGTTTTGATTATGTGTTTTTGATGAGTCTCAGCGTAGAGTTGTTGTTCTTGTTTTCTAAATCGATCAGCGGTGGTGTCCATCTTGAATGGGGTTCCCGCTCACACACAAAAACACTAAAACCATGATCTTCTTGTCATGTGCTAACTCTGTTTGGCGTTTGGCCCTTAAGCGTTTTGTGGTTTTCGGGCTCCAGACTTTTGGCTCATTTGGGCTGAATTCAAGCAACATATAACTCGTCTCTTATTTCCGAGAGGTTTTCCTTTAGTTGTTTTGTGTCTGATGTGTTCAGATTGACTCTACACGTTTAAGAAGACTTGATAACTAAAGTCTACATGTCCACAAGTGTGCAGGTATTCAGAATAAAACTGCACACAATCTTTACAATAAAGCTGTTCACCCATTACCACACGGGTGTAGTCAGCATTTTTTTAATCAGACCAATGTCCAAGGTTTTGTTGGACATGTGGGTGGGTCGGGATTTCCACAAAAGCATTTGTAGGTCGTTATCGATAAAACGATCTAGTATAAGTGAAACACCACAAGGGATCAATATTTTCTGTCAACTCAGATTTGCACTAAGAGTTGTGAAGCTAAGATGTCTGAGACTCTTATTGATGAACATTTCTGAGAGGGTATGAAACTGTGACAGAACACCCGCTTGCAGCATGTTTCCACTGCTGTCTCCTGTAAGCCAGCAGCAGTCGTCACGCTCCCGTCACCTTAATGATCACTTGTTACCAACAGAACGAGATGGATCCAAGGTAGGAGGTGGAGAAATGTGTAAATATAGTAGGTCTATAAATAAATGTCCTGTTTCTCACTTGATTCTGAGACATAAAGCTACAGCGCCTTCAGGGATGGCAGCACGAGAGCAGAATTGCTGAAAACACACACAATGTCTGAAAATCGCTGGATGCTTCTGGGATTTTAATTTGGGCCCTTAGGAATAATGCAGCAGTCTGTTGTTTCACTAAAGCAGCTTCTGTACAGTTTCATGCAGTCGGTCACCATTTCAGGCTTCAATGAGCTGCTCTCACACTCACAACAAAGCCCTCTTTTGTCATTACGGTCTGCCAGAGAAAAGCTTTGGCCAGTTCGTCCAACACAAATGATTATAGCATTCCAAGAATTTAATTAGTTTCACGTTGATTTGTTGTTGACCGGTACAGAACTACTGTTACTTTTTACTCCACATTTAAACTAAATCCAACTTTGGATATAAAATGTTCTAAATGGTTTTCTTATGTGATCTTTGCAGTAGTGTTATTGTTGTATTTCTCTGGTGGCGTTTCATCCTGTTATTGGGTTTTGGTCCATGTGGGCCTCAGAAACTTGCTCTTGTTGAACTGATTGAAGTGGCACAAAATTTAATTACTCCAAAAAGATTATATTGCTGCTTTTTGCAGTCGTGGCAGACGTAATTAGAAACTGGGAGGACAATAAATCCCAGCTCTCTAACAGAACACGAAAATCTCTTGTGGTCAAACCCAGTCTTTCTGTGAAGTATCTGTGTTTAGAGGAAACCGATGAATGCAACATGTTGATCTCTGCCTGTATCTGGAAATCATTTGGTTTAACAGAGGAGTTTTTGTGGAAGGGAAGCAGGAAGTTGGTTTTGGGAATTTCAGAGTTGGACCAAATGGAGCTTAATGTGCAGATGATGTCCTCAAACACACAATTCCTAATTTGTCTTGGTGGTTACAGATCCTTTGGTTTAGTCTTCACGTGCTTTAGGTAAATTTTCTTTCAGATATAGACGTTTTAGTTTAACCAGACCTAAAAGTTTTAATTTTTTCTGCTTGTTTTTGACTCAAATGGTTGAAAGTCTGAGGGCAACTGAACTACAGTTCAATCCTGCACTAAATCAGACTTAAATAATAAAATAAAATAAAATTAATAAGCAGTTTTATTGGTTGTGGTTATCATTAGGGATGCACCGATGGATCGGCATTTGATCGTAATCGGCCGATAGCGCCCCTATCGGTTTTGATCGGAATTTTCAAAATAGATCAAAGCAGACCGATCAGGTAGGGTTGTCACGGTAACCAGTGTAGCGGTAAACCCCGGTAAAAAAAAAGTTGACAATAATAATAACCGTCTTAAAAAAAACTATTATCTCGGTGGATTACCGTGGCTGCGGTGTAGGCGCGGTGACCCTTACCAGCCACCGTATCATCGGCTGAAGTTGCTGGCGGCACATGCGCACTTTGTTGTTTACGACCAAAACTTTCTTGAAGCTAAAGCTGAAATAATGGCCAAAGGAGGAGACGGCAGCACTCAGGAGGACATTTATTATCCCTCAAAGAAGACAAAGTCGGAAGTACGGGCATATTTTAGATATTTGAAGAATGCCGAGGGAGTTAATAGAAGACGGCTATCCTGTTTGCAGCACGTGCAGCAAAGAGTGTGTGAAAGGCAGCAACGCTTCAAATCTCATGACACATCTGCGTGACCATCTCCCACAACTCTGCAGTCAACGCTAGGCAAGTTAACGTTAGCGTTTTAGCTAAAATGTGTGATCCTGCGGATTTGGGTTGAGGGAGAAAGCAACGAGTCACTATATAAAGCAGCCGCAGCGCCGCTACCTGCATATAAACCGTGTTGCGGACACCGCCATGTTGAAATGACGCCATGCATTACGGGGCTCCCAGGGGCAGATAAGAGTTGGTCTCTCCGAGAATAATTATGAATTCAACAATGATTACTGCCTGATGACATTTTCCCACATCTGCAAAGCTCACTGGAAGGACTCAAACCGAGGACAATATTTTCCTGATATAGGGTTTATTACTCAAGTAAGGGTAAAAGTATCTGATTAGAAGGCTACTTGAGTACTGAGTATCATCTGATCTAATATTTTTAAATGATGACATCAGACATAAAATAAGAAATTATGGGCAAATATTGGTATTTTAAAGACTAAAGGGAAAAAATGGAAACAAATAAACAACATAATTACAAAATAACACATTTTAGGCAAAATTTAGACAAACTGTGGACAATATTTCCTGACATACAGGGTTCATTTAATTGTGTGAAAATGTAGCATGTTTAAAAAAAATACCGCGATAATACCGAAAACCGTGATAATTTTGGTCACAATAACCGTGAGGTTAAATTTTCACAGCGTGGCAACCTTAATACAGACCATTTTAGATTAGGTTACATTTCCTTTATTCCCAGATTATGTAGTTTGTACCACTCATTATAATGTTGTAGAAAATTTCTGGCCAATCCACGTGATCGGTGATCAGCATTCCTTGATATCGGTATCGGTGATCGGCAGCAAAAAACCTGATCGGTGCATCCCTAGTTATCATTAGCCAAATTTCCACTATAGGAGTTTCTGGAAATTTCTGGAGGGAGGGTGACAGGAAAAATTTTATGGTTTTGACCCTTTCAGCCATTGTCTCCATACAAAATCAGCCCTTTCAGGACTTTGCTGAGATGTCAGCATATCGCCACCGTTTCTGCAGAGAGTGATGTCACTGATCAGCCATAAAAAGCATCCACGCACATTAATAATATTTTTTTAAATGTTTTTTCTATCAAAGTACGCCATAATTTCATCTGTTCAGGGTACTGGAAAAGTGACTGCATTCAATGACCAGAAGGGGTGCCAGTATTTATGGTGCCCTGCATGTTAAAATACTGTGTTGTGCGGGGGATTTCCACTGCATTCTCAGCTTTGGGAGTTTTAGAATCAGCGTTTTAAAGCAACGTGAATGTTGCTTATTATCTTTTCCTTTCATGCTTTTCCAATTTTACAAACGTCTGGTGACGATATGGTTTCCCACTGAGCTCTAACCAATCAACTGTGAGCTTCTCTCACAGCAGTCTCCCCTCACACTGCTGTGGCTGGAGTGGCAGGTCTGAGCTGCACTTGGATAAGATGCATCCACTACATCCAGATTGGTAATGAATCACGCATTCGTGATGCCGTTGCTGGCTGACTTTACCCGGCAATCAGACTCCCACTAGTAGGTAGGCATGAACTTCATCCAGCCAATCAGTCCATAATGGGTGTGTTGTGTCAACTGAGTACCAAGCTGACCGTTGGAGAGTAGGCCAGAAAAAACGGTCTTTGAGCACAGAAAATGCACAGATTACCCAGATGTGAACACAATTGACCTACTAGGGCAGGACTGGGCCGACCCAGATGTGAATGCCATCAGAGAGCTGTCCTGAGTTCTCTTCCCTGTGAGATGACCATCCTAACGGACGTCTAAACTCCAGGTGACGGCTGAGCCTAGCCGCTCTGCAGAGGAAGCTCATTTCAGTCACTTGTATCCAGGATCCAAATCTCATGACCGTATTTTGGATCAGTAGCTTTGCCTTTTATTTGAGCTCAGTTTCAGATGACAGCAATGCCCTCATTACTGAAGATAAAGTCCCAGTTCGTCGGTCCGTGTCTTGCTCTTTCCTACCATCAGTTGATAACAAGACATCAAGATGCTTAACATGAACCACTCTAGCATGTCTGATTTGAGGGCGCACCTGAACAGGCTGAATGTTTGATTACAGCAGCTTGGATCCCTGCTCAGGTTCAATTTTGTGGTTGCTGCAGCCAAGATGTTCATGCAAAAATAATGAGGACTTGTTAATGTGCTTAAACAGTTGCTAACGAGATCCTTATTTAACAAGGTTCTACTAAACTTGAGTGTAGGGCTGCAACAACGAATCGATAAATTCGATGAAAATCGATTACTAAAAGCGTTGGCAACGAATTGCGTCATCGATTCGTTGTGTCACACAACTCTTCCAAAAGCCCCCCCCCCTCTTCCCGCCCGCCGTTGCGCGCAGACCATGGCGCAGACCGGAGCAAGTCAGATCAGCGCGAGGGAGAGCCGGCAGGTGTTTGGAAGAGGAACATGGCAGAAGCCCAAAAAAGTAAGAACTTCTTAAAGTTTGGGAGCATTTTCAGTTAAATCAGACGAAGACCTTCGTTACCTGCAACGTTTGTAGGTCAGACTTAGCATGGCACGGGAGTACTACGGTGATGATGCAGCATCTTAAATGCAAGCGTGCCGAATCATCAGCGAGGAAGGAGAGAGCTCTGTGTCCGGGTAAGTTAAAAACTTTTCAAAAGTGATTCACCCAAGCCCCGGATTATTACACAGGCTAGACATGCCCTAAGCTCGTAAAAAAAAGTCTATAAAATCGTAAGCGCGACGCTATTAGACAAGGGGGGGGGGGGGGGGGGGACTCGCACTGCTTCGAACCGGTTCCGCCGTCACATTCCCGCAGAAACTGGTTGATCACACCGGGGCCAGACCACTAGCATGTGGCTTTACAACCACAATGTCCTCAGAAGCGAAAACGCTTTTAAAAGGGAGGGAGGAGTCCTAACTGTTGCTGCAGGCGTGTTGTGTGAGAGTGCAGTTATTTACTGGTTAATATATTTTTGGGTTCAGTTGCTTTCATGTGGCCTAATGTGAGTCTATTTGGGATCATTGGAATGATCAGCAGCATTTCTTGATGTGACTTTATGGCAGTTGCCCAGGGCATCATCACAAGGAGGATGGCATTCATTTACTTTTGTTTTATTTGGTATTTTTTCAGTCATTTTTGGAAATGGTGATTAATTTTGATTAATTCACAGCCTATGTTTAATTACATTTAAAAATTAGTTGTTTGACATCCCCAATTATAATAAATGTCTACACATGAGATCAAACAAAACAGATGAGAATTCCCCTTAAAGAGCAAGTCACCCCCAAATACTTTTTTTTGCTTATAAACTAAATGAGTGTCTAATCGTGCTGCAGACACATGTAGTCAATAATTTGGCACTTCAGTGCATCTTAGTTAAAATGTAAATATTCTGCCTAAAACTGGCAGTGTTGTGCCATTGTCAGGTAAAAACTCTGCACTGTATTTTAATTTAAATCTGCCACCGCTATTGGCTAAGAAGTATGCTATGATGTAAACTGGTACATTATGATGTCACAATGCTGTCGTGAGCCTGAGTGTGTGTTTGTTAGCGGCTCCGCCCTCGGTCTGCCAGGCCAGCCTTTCTCAAATGGGGGTACGCGTACCCCTGGGGGTACGTAAAGAAACTCCAGGGGGTACATCAGAGAAGCAGACTGTGTCTAAAAAAGAGCTTGATCACAGCAGTTGCCTCCCTGCCACCAAGGATGAAAAAGATCCTCAGTGAAGCACAAGCCCAAGTGTCTCACTAAAAAGTCTATAAAAACACTCCGATCAGTGCAGTAATGTTAAGATTTCAGTCTTCTTTTTGATTTTTAAAAATATATTTTGAGATTTACATTTGTTTTTAGCAATTGTTATTTAAAATGACGTTGATGATTTCTTTTAGAGAACAGATATACTATGATCCCAAAAGAGAACACTTTATGTTGATATGCTTTTTATGAGCACAAATCTTTAATTATAATTAGCTTAATCATTTCTTTGGCCTGTATTTGATTTTTTTTTAAATATTTCTAGTTATATATATATTTTTTCCAAATAGTTCAAGAGATACTACAAAAAATGTGCAGTGTTTTGCACATTTATGGATTTTTCAATGGGTATTCTTATGGTTTTAAATAGTTTTATGGTGACTATTTTCAATTAATTAATTAGAATCACATTTTAGTGATGAAAAATATTTCCAATACATTTAGTTATGGAGTATTAACATTTAAAATATTCAATAGTTTTTTTTTCCCAAATGGTTGAATTTTGTACTTGTTTATCCGTTTCAAAGTTTAATAAATCAGTCACTGAAGGCACCTATTTAAGGTCTTGATTTTTACAACCAAAAATGTTTTTGCACTGATTAGGGGTACTTGGCTGAAAAAAATATTTCACGGGGGTACATCAGTGAAAAAATGTTGAGTACCACTGTGCCAGGCAACAGCATTTGTTGCATTTTTCAAACATGAAGTGGGAGTGGAGTTAGACTCTGGTAGGGGTTGACTTGCTCTTTAAGCTGTTTAACTTGGACCAAGCATTTTAGGTCACAGATAGGTGTAGCTTAGGGTCTCTGTCTATACACCTTATAAGACAATTTAGCTGATGGCATGTTGTTTTTCTGCTATTGAACTGTTTTCTAATAATGTTGTGTTTAATAAAGTGAAGGAAGGAGAGAAATAACGTTTCCCTAGCAGTTTTTAAAAACGTCCCCATGTAATCCGATTAATCGATTAATCGTGTCGAGACCCCATCCGATTCATCGATTATCCAAATAATCGTTTGTTGCAGCCCTACTTGAGTGTTTTAATCTAATTTTAAGTGTCTCTTTTTGCAGTCACTGTTTTCTGTGCGAAACCTGCTGTTACCTTTTCTTCCCACCTTTCTCTGTTTTCTTCATTCAGGATTGTTTAACTTCCCATTCTCAGTAGAAGCTTTGTCACATGCTCCTCATGAGCTTCCAAGTTCTTGCTGTTGTGATTCACAACAGCTGAGCCATTACAGGCTAATGATTGAGTAATTCAGCTGTCTTCGTGGGCTATTGACCAAAAGTCATATTGCTCTAAATCTGACAGAAGCTAAGACTCTTAACATTCACAGAAAGAGGGAAATGTTTAAGAACTTAAAAGCTGTGTCTGTCTCAGAGGTGGTATCAGGATAAAATCATTCTGATATCGTGTTTATAATCATAAGCCTTATTTTTGGAACGGTGTTCGTTTTGACAAACTGAGCCAGTTAAATCATTCTGTAACTATCTGACCTGAGAGGTTATTGGCGTTTCCTTAACCTAGGATGTGGATGCTTCTCTGCAATTTATAACATATCATTTTATTGTATTTCTACATACTTTTTATCATGTATTTTTACCTACATTTTTGGCATCCAACAATTTAAGAATTTCATAGTAGGAAATGTGTTTCCTTACTGAGCATGTGTCAAAACTTTGGATCTTGATGTGCTTTCTTTAGACAAATGCCTTTAAGGCATACCTTTAATGCACTTTTGATTCTGTGATAGCAAATCTACAGAACAAGCTAGGCTTACAATGCTAACACTCAAACAAGGCAGCAGTAGCTCAGGTAGAGTGGGTTGTGCAGTAATCACAAGCATGTAGGTTCGATCCCGGCTCCCAGCAGAGAATGCTGCTTTTGTGTCCTTACCTAACCTCCCTTGATTACTGGTGGTGGTCAGAGGAACCGTTAGTGCCATTGTTGGGTAGTCTTATTTCCGTCAGTGCACCTCAGGGCAGCTGTGGCCACATTGTAGCTCGTCACCAGTGTGCGGGTGTATGTGTGAATGGGCAGATGACTGACTGTGCCTTGGGGTGTGGTAGAACCCTAGGAAGGTACTATACAAACACAGGCCGTTAAGCATTTACCACAGTCATGGAACACTCACCCCCTCCCATTGGGCCTCTTCTCTGAGACACTTCTGCTAGAATCGGAAACATGCATTGACATAGGAAACGAGATGGTGCTAAGCACTAGTCACCGTTTTTCTCTAATATTATTGAGCGTAGAACCTCTCACACCCGTGGTACACAAGTGCGTAATGAATGGAGGATTCAGAGATGTGCGACGGCTCAGCAAAACCAACAACGGCATGGACCAATAGTCGCTTTTTCGCATTATTGGTGGAGGTGTTTTGGACAAATGTGAGAGAACAACTTTATTAATTTTCTTTTTATCTCCGCGGTATTTTTAAGGCTATAATATATTAGAATGTTGTTACGAAGCATGTAAAAATGTTTTAAGCTAATCTTTCTAATTTGCCATTGTAGTATATGGATTTGAAGACAAACCTTAAATTTGTTTAACTAATTACTATTTGAGGTCCTTCTTGTTGTTAAAGTAGCCATTTGGTAAAATACCGTTGGAAATGATCCTTGAATAAACTAAATGGAGAAATACTGTTCTCTGATCACTGTGTTTGTACCGTCTTTTTCACCTGTTCTAATTTTCAGAAAATACATGCTCATGATGACCTCAACACCATCACTGTTCCTGTCTGTCTCACTAGTTTGTTCACATTCTCGAGAACAGGTTCAGTTTTCTTTTCCTTTCAGAAAGTAAGTTCGGCTGGAATGTGGCAACGACCTACACATAAGAATTATCCACCAATCAAATTTCTATTCTAAACCAAAACCTAAACTTAGCACCAGCTCTTCCTGGTTCCTCCTGAACTCTGGCCCCACCACCATGTGGTGCTATCTCAGCACTGTCCTTTGCTTGGTCAGAAGAGACCAACCATCAGTGAAAATGTTGTGATTGCTATGTTGAAAATCTCCTTTAGTTTCCCTTTTCTCTGCTTGATTTAAGACTAAATACTCCGCTTTGGACTGGATAAGACGTCAGATTAGTTGTGGACAAACATCTTCCCATCATCTCGAATCTTCCTGCAGTTTGTGTTTTAATCAACGGTCACATTGTTAAAGTGGCTTTTAATTTCAATAATAACCACCATTTGAAACATCATGTATATGCTTTTGTCCTCAATATCGTCAGCTGATCTATATGGATCCTGCTTGTGTAGCTCATGTTTACTACTGTGGTCTTGACAAATGTGGATCAGTCAAGTGTGTTTGCAAACGCTGAACCAGTTTGAACCCTCTCCAATCTAGCACTGGAACCTTTGGTGGAAAAACCCTGAAAGGTGGTGAAAAGGGGCCATGAAATGTAACATCTCATCTGAAATGGTTTGATTGGGTTTTTTTCATCCCTTTTGTGGTTGTTTTCTCTGTAACAGAGGACAGATATTTAGTTGTAGGGTAACAGTGATCAAACCAGGATTGTACTGATTTTTGGTGACCCTTGCCTCCAGACATACAACCCTAGGCCCACTGTGGGCTTGGACACAGTCACCTGATCCCATGTAGGGATTGACGGTTCAGGTTTCTTAACGGTGACTCGTCCGACTGGCTTCTTTAGCACCTTTTAGGATGTTTTAAAACAAGAGGAAGTGCTCAGACTGATTGAGGGCATTCTTCTCCAACAGGTAGAGCCATTTCTGTCATCAGCAATTTTTTATGAGTACAGCCTCAGTACAGTGATACTGACAACAGGCAGCCAGTTTATCTGACTGTGTCACGGGACTCTGTTCTTAGCTACACCTGTAGTATAACGGAGAAGAAAACCCTTCAAGATTCAAAGGACCTCCTCTGGTCTCGCCTGAGGCAACTCATTCCCTGCATGTCTTCTGTCTTGTGTTTTACCTTCTGTCCCATTACAAACATCTTAATGTGACCCATGTCTGCAATGGAGATGTTCCCATGAAGCTTAAAGGCTTGATGTTGTGCTGAATTAGCAACACGTTGGATGACTTGCAGAAATATTCTCCATAGTGATGGTCAGGGGTGCAGCTACCTACTTTCAGAGGGGTATGCAGACGCATAATAGTGCTAAACCAACAACAGCCTTCTAGTCGTGAGTCCAGATGTGAGTCCATGAATGTTGAGTAATGGTGTGATGCAGATATGTCAGGATTTTCAATTCCTAGAGCTTCACCATCTATTTTCTATCAGAAGCTAATGCAGGAAATAGGGGTAGAAGACCATTTTCATTGACAAACTCCGTGACCGATCATTTTCAGAAATAAGTAAAAAAAATAGTTCCTCAGTGAACTTGATCTTAAAAAAATAATAATTTATAGCATTTGTGGCCAAATCATCCTTTTGTCTTTTGACATACATGAGCTGTAGTTTACAGGTACCTTGTCCAGCATGAGGTCTTCTGAGCTCTGGCTGTTGCAGATGTTTGGAGTTTCTACATTTGTAGATGCGCCTCACAGTCTGATTCATCATTCAATCAAAAGTTTTCAGTAACGTAAAACCACCATTTGATCAATTATTTTACTCCGAACTAAAACCTTGTTAAATGTTGCTTCTTAATAACTAAATGAAGCTGTTACACTTTTCAGGTTATCGTTGAGAATTATTTAACAATGATAAATGACCCACACTTGTATAGCGCCTTTCGGAGTCAGAGGACTCCAAAGTGCTTTACACTACGGTGTATCATTCATCCATTCAAACACACATTCACACACTGGTGAAGTTTAGCCATGTAGTCACAGCTACCCTGGGGTGAATTGACAGAGGCGAGGCTGCCATACACACGCTCCACCGGTCCCTCTGACCACCGCCAGCAGGCAAGGTGGGTTAAGTGTCTAGCCCAAGGACACAACAGCAGCATTCTCTGTAAATATCAGAGGCCTCTGATTCAGTGACACATGACATCAGGCCTTGTTTCTCATTCTTGCCATACTTCCAGAAAGCCTAATGACATGTGATTTAGAGCTTATGATGAGGTCACACATGAGGTGTTGACACAATATCTTAGTCATGCTACTGTTGCTCTACTTTTGGAAACAAATGCCTACAAAGGTTTATGTTTATTCATTCAATAGGTCTCTTTTATCCAAAGCTGTTTAACCTGACCTGCATGTCTGTGGTCTGTGGGAGGAAACTGGAGTGCCCGTTAAAAGCTCACACATGCAAGGGGCCATCTTCTTGCTGAGAGACAAAAGTTTTACCAACTGCACCACCATGCAGTAGTTGATGGTTTCTGTTCAGCTTTTCTCATCTGACTACACACGAGTGTTTTTCCTGCACTTTGGGATTTCCGTTTACGACAATATGAAATCATTGGACCCACATGTTGTCATGAGCAGAGGTCTCATTTATCAAACATTGCGTAGAATCCTTACTAAAACTGTACTTGAGCACAGCAAAAAAAATGTACTTACGCCAAATAGGTCTGTGATCTATCAAACACGGAGTACGCACAGCTGCACGCAATCTCAGTTTCTGATGTATGAAGTGATCTAGAAAGGTTCTCAGCTGCTTTTTAGTCACATCCCGGGCTCACCACGCCCACTTACTGCCATAAATAGTCAATGCATAGTGCCTTGTGAATCTCATGCATATACATAAGCCGGCTGTTGCAGCGCTCCGCTAATGACAATGGTGACCGTAGATCAAGGCAGATCAAGGAAGCGCAATATCACTGAAGCAGAAATTGAGGTACTTGTGGGTGAGGTGGAGAGATGAAAGGAAGTGCTTTTGCAAAACAAATAAGAGAAAATCCACGGAGTGGCACAGCGTTGCTGAAGCAGTCAATGTTGTGAATTCTTCAGAGAGAGCTGTGGCGGATATAAAAATAATGGTCCAGTCAGGATTCGATCCCCCGACTCCGGGTGAAAGTCACGCGAGCTAACCAGTCACCCGGAGATCTCCCTTGACCAAGTAGCCAGGGCACATGATTAATCGGGTCACAGTGACAGGACACACTGTCACATACATATGACATTCTGTCTCAATCTGTCCCCCTGCTGATTTTCTGCGTTCCGTATTCTGCGCTTCAGGCAGTGCAAGTGTGTGCGTGTGGGGGGTCTTGTTCTGTGTGAAAACCAAGCAGTACAAGTGATATTGCTGCAGGATTTCATAATTTTATCCTTCTCAGCAGCAGCACTGCAGGTGCTCTCCACGTCCAAAATGTGCGTAAGCCAGGTCCTTAGTCAACTAATAACAATAATAATAATAATAATAATAATAATGCATTGAACTTATATAGCGCTTTTCTAGACACCCAAAGACGCTTTTCACACACTCTCACATAGGGCTGTCGCGGTCAGAGCCGGATTAAATAAATGGACTACACTAGGCAGGCTGCATTTTTAGCCCCCCCCCCCCATCGATGTTATTTAATGAATTGAAATCTGAAACTTACCAAATTTACTTATAAAAGTTCATTCACATTTTACGTAGCCTAGTCTTTGGTTACAAATTGGTTGTTTGTATGCCAAAATAAGTCATGTGTTGTATGTAAAACATTCTATCAGACAAATTTTTAATATTAATAATTTATACGTCATTACACAGCTGTATTAAATGCTAATAAATGATCCTCATCTTATCGATTGGAAGTGTCATTGTCAAGGCGGTACCAGTATATAACCACTAGGTGTCATTAAACTATGTAAACAGAGCAAATATGTGTCTCTTATTTGCTCTGTTTATATTTAATCACTACATTTAATTAAAAAGATTTTCTGCTAAATACAATAGCTTACAACATTTATTAATTATGACAAATTAATCACATGATGGTGGAAAGACATTCAAGAATAAATGGATTCATTTGAATGGACTGAAGCATGTTTTAAAGGCTCGAAAACAAACTATAAACACACAGCTTAAATTATTACAGTATAAATTTTATACAATCTATAATCTTAAAAGAAAGTATTTTAATAAAATGAAAACATTATCTTAAGTTTTGATCTTGCTTTATGCTCATTCAGGCTGTTTTTGCCTCTGCTGAATCAGAAATTCTGTGTCAATTTTCTGAGTGTGAACTTATTGTTTTGCTATTTGAACATTAATAAAAAATATTTGACAAATAATTAATAAAACCAGCAACACTTACCAAGGAAACCATTTAGCATGCTCCACTACTGAATAATCTTCAGCCTTCCAGCAACACAGGCCTCAATCACAGCAGAAACACGTCTGAGGAAATGTTCCTTGGTACGTCTGAAGAAATGTTCCTTGGTTAAGCTTCGGTTCATGTCTCCAGATTTCCTCTGTGATGCCGAAGAATATCCAGTATTTTGAGAGGGATGGTTTAGTGCAAAGTACTCATGCATCCTGTCATCAGTTTGGTACCACTTTGCAGGATCAGATGGGTAACTAGTTGTTAATACCCTTTCTGGGTCTTGAGGCTCCTATAAGACTACAGGTGCTGGCCAGTAAATTAGAATATCATCAAAAGGTTGAAAATATTTCAGTAATTCCATTCAAAACGTGAAACTTGTACATTATATTCATGCAATGCACACAGACCAATGTATTTCCGATGTTTATTACGTTTAATTTTGATATTTATAGGTGACAACCAATGAAAACATCAAATCTGGTATCTCAGAAAATTAGAATATTCTAAAGGCCAATGAAAAAATGTTTGTTTCTCTAATGTTGGCCAACTGAAAAGAATGAACATGAAAAGAATGTGCATGTATAGCACTCAATACTTAGTCGGGGCTCCTTTTGCCTCAATAACTGCAGTAATGCGGCGTGGCATGGACTCGATCAGTCTGTGGCACTGCTCAGGTGTTATGAGAGCCCAGGTTGCTCTGATAGTCGTCTTCAGCTCCTCTGCATTGTTGGGTCTAGCGTATTGCATCCTCCGCTTCACAATACCCCATAGATTTTCTATGGGGTTAAGGTCAGGCGAGTTTGCTGGCCAATCAAGGACAGGGATACCATGGTCCTTGAACCAGGTGCTGGTGGTTTTGGCACTGTGTGCAGGTGCCAAGTCCTGTTGAAAGGTGAAGTCTGCATCCCCATAAAGTTGGTCAGCAGCAGGAAGCATGAAGTGCTCTAAAACTTCCTGGTAGACGGCTGCATTGACCCTGGACCTCAGGAAACAGAGTGGGCCAACACCGGCAGATGACATGGCACCCCACACCATCACTGACGGTGGAAACTTTACACTGGACCTCATGCAACGTGGATTCTGTGCTTCTCCGCTCTTCCTCCAGACTCTGGGTCCTTGATTTCCAAAGGAAATGCAGAACTTGCTTTCATCAGAAAACATAACTTTGGACCACTCAGCATCAGTCCAGTCCTTTTTGTCCTTGGCCCAGGCGAGACGCTTCTTGCGCTGTTTCATGTTCAAGAGTGGCTTGACACACGGAATGCGACACCTGAATCCCATGTCTTTCATGAGTCTCCTCGTGGTGGTTCTTGAAGCGCTGACTCCAGCTGCAGTCCACTCTTTGTGGATCTCCCCCACATTTTTGAATGGGTTTGTCGTCACAATTCTCTGCAGGGTGCGGTTATCCCTAGAGCTTGTACACTTTTTTCTACCACATTTTTTCCGTCCCTTCGCCTGTCTGTTAATGTGCTTGGACACAGAGCTCTGCGAACAGCCAGCTTCTTTAGCAATCACCTTTTGTGTCTTGCCCTCCTTGTGCAAGGTGTCAATGATTGTCTTTTGGACAGCTGTTAAGTCAGAAGTCTTCCCCATGATTGTGGTGCCTTCAAAACAAGACTGAGGGACCTTTTAAAGGCCTTTGCAGGTGTTTTGAGTAAATCAGCTGATTAGAGTGGCAGCAGGTGTCTTCTATATTCAGCCTTTTCAGAATATTCTAATTTTTTGAGATACCAAATTTGGAGTTTTCATTAGTTGTCACTTATGAATATCAAATTTAAATGTAATGAACATTGGAAATACATTGGTCTGTGTGCATTGCATGAATATAATGTACAAGTTTCACGTTTTGAATGGAATTACTGAAATATTTTCAACCTTTTGATGATATTCTAATTTACTGGCCAGCACCTGTATATTGGGCTCACTTCTGGCTGGCTGCTGTTCTTCCAGTTTGTCCTTCTGTGAAGGCGTTGATGTTGACGGCGTTGGCTCTACAGCGTCTTCCGCCGCATCTTCCACCACGTCTTTGGGTCGTGTCTCCTCCGGGTCGGACTTGGGCCCGGCCTCTGGCTCTGCTGACTCGAGCAGGTTCACAGCTGTCGGACGGTTTCCCGAGCAGCCCGACAGAAACTTCTGTAAAGCCCCCCGCTGTCTCTTCTTTAGTTCCTCTTCATTTATTTTTTATGTTTTGCCACACCCGAAAGCATCTTGAAAGTTAGCCTACTCAAAAACACCTGCTAGCTTTGTTGTGTCCCGCTCTGACTTTGACGTCCTTCATTGGGTGGCGCCTTAACCCTCTGGGGTCCAGGGTGTAATTTGCCGTGAGTTTTCCTTTGTATTATTTCCAAAATAAAAACCATAACCACTGCCTTATGTGGTATCAATCTTTTCAGCACAACCTGGACTTTATGAATCTATACTTATTTTGTATATTTGGACATAAAGGGGTTGCATATTAGACCTTAAATCACTCAAAAACATAAAATTTGAATTGGAAAAAAGTTGTTTATTTTACTGTGAAACCAACAAACATTTATGACGAATGTTTTTATCATTTAGAATGGTAATCTAGACTGTACATTTATAAAAATTATGACTAAATATAGCAAATAACTAATTTAAAAAAATTATTAGCCCTCTGGGATCCAGAGTGTAAATCACCGTTTTTGACTCATTTTGGTTTTTCTTTTGTATTTTCTAATAAAAACAATAAATATTGCCTTATGGGGTATCATTATTTTCAGGACAACCTGGACTATCTGAATTTATACTTATTTTATTAATTTGGCAATAATATACATGGATTTTGGAGTGGGGAGTGGCTCTGTCTCACGCCGAGATCTGACAGCTGCGCGGCGCCACACTCCTCTTGTTGGATCTCCGAGGAGCTGGATCTCTGCCTTCATCCTCTACCTCATCATGACCCAACTCTTCTATGAGGAAGGATGGATCTGCCACATCGTCATCAACATCCTCGCTGTTTGCCTCAGACTCCGGCTGCGAGTCTCCGTCCACTTCCTCTGCTTCCAGTTCAAAAACAGCTGTACTATCTGAACTGCCTGGTTTACATTTATCCTTCTCATCATCCTTTATTAAAGCCTAGTAAAAGCCTGCTAAACTGCAGCGACAATATATCTGTCCGGATCGCTCCACAATATGAAGTTTACCGTCAATATCTGTCTAACTGTTTGTTGTTACTCCGTTCGCGCCACTACTTTCCCCGCGAAGCGGCTCCTTTTTGCGCACATCTCATTACTCGTGCAGCCTTCCTCTCTCTCTCAGCTACAAAATGATACTTTTTACCAACAGCAAAAGGATCTCATGTTTTTGTGTGGGTTTTTTATGTTCACAAGCACATTCCCGCTCACGGATTACTAAACTGCTGTTTTGACAAGTTATCAGATTGTCTAAAAATAGGTCGTTTTTTAGTTTAGTTTAACTCCGCTTTTACGTTGCCTATTAACAAAATTTAAAAAGTGGGGTGTAGTTTATAATCTCCTTTTTAAAGCCAAATTGAAACCGAAACTCAGGGAGGCGGAGTCTTGCTGCTACAGCGTCCCAAATAAGACCTGTTCAAAAGACGCGTATACTCGTCCCCAGAGGTTTAATGTGACTGTAGCCATTGAAACGGTCTATGGTTAAGATAAACATTGTCACTATTTTTAGTTAATAAATAAATATTGAAACAAATTGTAGATAGGAGTCCTAGCTACAAATTCTATCATAGGACATTTGTACATTTAATTTTTAATTTATTTATTTTTAATTTTGTTCCTCTGTCTGGGCCCCATCCAGCCAATCAGGCCCTAGGCACGTGCCTACTTTGCCTTTGCGTTAATCCGGCTCTGGTCGCGGTTGAGGAATTCCTCCTGCGGTGATTCAGGGTGGCTTAATATTGCGGTGTGCGATATTATTGCAGCCCTTTTTTTATTGCAGTACTGTCTAAACATAATGTTTACACATTTAAAAAAGGTTGAAATTGCCGTGCCTTCTTTAATAACACTTTACTGAATGCAGATCAAAGGGCAGTAACAACACAGATCGCAGCAACATTTGTTTCTCCGACAGTCGGAGTCCGACTGAACTTAAAAACAACAAAATTCAGGAGGTTAAACTTTTAAATGCAAATTTGGCTGCAGCATCTATCAAATAAGAAACAAGTCCCCATTTTGTTTAGTTGTATATATATATGTATAGTTGTATGTATATATGTATATATATATATGTATATATATATATATATATATATATAAATATAATATATATATAATATATTGTATATATATATTTTTTAAAAGCTTCTTTGAGGTGACTGCTTAACCAGCAGCGGACTGATTTTCTCGGCCTTGGGTGGTAAATGAACCAAGCTAACGCCATCGGACAGAAACATGTCACCATCTACAAAAACTTAAACCTTATAGGAACTTGTCAAGGCTTGAGTACAGACTCCTGCTATATTTTCTAATGAATGTATTAATCGGCTTGGAGAACAGATACACAACATTAAGTACTGTATACAGTATTATATGTACTATGAATAAAATATCTTGCCCACTATATCTCTTTATTCCCTGTGTGCTACTTAAGACTTTTGAGTCTGATACAGCTGCTCATTGTGTCGACCAGAAGCTGACTAGCTGGGGACGGAGGTGACTGGCAGACTTCCTGACTAGCTAACAAGCTAACCCATGACCTGTGTGACAGAGAGAAGAGAAGCTGAGTCTGGAAAGCATGATGCCACTTCTGCTGTTCAGATAAAACACAAGGACACAAGTAACAGCAAGGCAGCACCTTTATTCTATTTTTACAACAGAGTCCGAAATGGAGCAAGAAATTTGTTTTGTCACCACATACTACTCTAAATGATTCCAATACAGAATATGTGATGTCCTTTGTTTGGATTTTACAACAGTCCACAAAGCAAATGTCGACCGAGGATAAGCTTACTTTATTTTTCAAAGAAAATTTTAGGGTTGTTTTAGGGTTGTATATAAACACTGCACCGCCATCAGCTGCTTCTCCATAGTAACCTGTTGTGCAGCTTGCAGAATAAACCTGCCGTGGATCCATTTTGAATGTGTGTGTCAACTTGACACTCTGTTAAGGTATGGATGGATTTGTAGACAGTGAGATCAATGGGTTGTTTTTATTGTACGTGCACGCTCATTTTGTGCATCTCATGCATTCAGCTGCCAGGATACTTGACCTTGATATGGAAACGTGATTCTAGACTGATACTGAATGCTTTACAAACTAGTTTATTCTGAAGGAAATACAATTTTTAAACTTATTACGTGTTAAAATACATGCTATTTTAAACCTAAGTATGTTGTTTTTTGCCCCCTACCAAAGGTAGACATAGTACATGACAAAATATTACCATTGGCACTATTAAATGCAAGTTAATTGTCCATGTAAAGCCCTAAACATCAGAACCAGGATCTTGGAATGAACTCTGAAGTTCACTGGCAGCCAGTGAAGCTATATAACGCTTATAAAACGCTTTGTTTCAGTGAAACTCTGCCCACGCCTGCTTTGACTAAACGCGTCTACAACAGCGTCTTAGGCAAGTTGGTTACTGTATCTGCTATGGTAGTCCAGTGGATAAGGCCATCTCAGTTTTGTCATTTGCTGATGTGGCAGTAATTTATTTAGCCAGTTGACGCAGATTTCATTGTTTTATATTTTAGTTTTATTGATTATTTTCTGCAATATGTTTTGTCCCTAAACATCTTTGAATTTGGTCACTTCCAAGCAGCATTTTAGTTGATTTACTCATCTCGTCTCACATGGACTCTCTGGCTAAAAAACCCTAACCCTAGCAAAAAAAATCGATAAATAAAAACATTCCCTATTTTTAACTGTTTACCAATAAAGGGCTAAAAACATCATACTGGCTAGTGTAGCTAGAATAGAAGAAAAACGTTAATGCTCAGACCAGGATGCAAAGCTGCGCAAAACTGCATCCTAGCCCAGCACTCTAACTACCAAGACTACCAAGTCTGCCACATGATGCTAGTCACCTAAGCCACATAACCTTGAGCTGGCCAAGGAAGACCGGGTTCAGACCAGAGACTCGCTTCCAGGAGAGGAGCAGGGCCTGATGACGAGATTAGTTTCCATTAAGGCTTTACAGGATTTTCAAAGTAAAACTCAAAATTAACAACTGAAATTGGAAAATTTGCAGCCCAAAATGTTGTTTTTCCTCATAAGGGAATAACAGTATCACCTGGTAAACGACTCCAAAAAGTGGATTTTCCATAATATGGCCCCTTTAAATACTCAATCTATTTTGTTTGACACTTCATATAAAAGTTATTTTATTTAAGGGTGTATTTCACGTAACCAACCTAAAGAAAATCTTAATTTTTGTTAGTAATACAATCCTAGAGGCACCAACAAGCTTTGCAATTTCAAAAAATCTCAGTTTATAAATATTATCTGGCCTTTGGTTGATGATTTTTCATGTAAATGTAATTACAACACCTGACAACACCTTTATAAGAATAGTGGAAGTCCTTGAATGTGCACACATAAAGGTGCTACAGGTAGTCTGTGATGTGGCCAGAGGATGCAAAAAGGTGCTCTGTCGTCTTTACTACTGACAGTTATGTAAAGTTTGTGGTTTCAGTGGGAAGCCTTAGCATCCGTATAGTTTAGCTCTTGTTCTCAGGTTGAATGTGTTGAGCTTGGGTTTTTAATCTTGCCTATATTTGTATATTTATAGCCTTTTTTTATTTGTGTGAATGCGTTTGTATTCTTACCCTGGAAAGTGCACCTTAGTAAGATGCCTGATTGCTCTGAATAAAACCAAACCAGCTAAGGTTTGGTTTAAAGGTCTTGTTCATTGAGAAACGGTGTAATATTTAGTTCTTTAATACGATGGATTACTCTTGAGTTTCATTTGTATTCTAAACATAAAAATTCTCCTCCACCCCATTAGAGCTCCGGACGTCACGTGACTCTCAGAGAGTAGACGCCATGTTGGCAGGCAACAAAGGTAAACAAAATGAACGGGATCGGCCTGGATTTTACTCCGTCGGAGTTTACTTCACACTTTAAAACCGAAGAAATCGTTTTATATAGTCAGAAATTAAATAGACTAAACATCTCCGGCCCATACCATACCCCTGGGATACATTTTAAAAACGCCAAAAGCTGTCAGAGCGGACTTGGCCAGGGAACGCCTTGGGATTTCCCCGGGGGAGCTGGGAAGAGGGAAGTCCGGGCCTCTCGACTTAGGCTTCTGCCCTCGCGACCCAACTCCGGATAAGCGGATGAAAATGGATGGATGGATGGACAAATAACAGATTTACATGTAAGTAGTTTAAATAGAGTGCTGTGCTGTTTGAATGTATAAACTGAACTCCAAGAGAAATCACTAGTCTAATTTTTTTTTTCCCGTGAATAAAATAAATATGTCAGGCAGGAGCGTCTCAGTATCTGTCTGAGATCTGTCTCGGTGAGACAGATAATAGCAATCCAAAGTGCTTTTTATGTGTGATCTGACAACTGATCAACCATTGCTTAAAAATGAAATACAGCTTAGCCGGTTAATTGCTGTTATCATAAAACACGTAAACGGCAGCACGCAGAACTCACGAGGCAACGTTTTACGTGTGTTTACTTGTTGCTATGAGTAATAAGACAGAAAAAGCCACGCCAAAATAAGTTTAGGAAGCCCACCAAGAATCATAATAAAAGCATTTAAAATAAATACCATACACAGTTGAGGAAACGTTGGTTTAAATACCTGCTGCATAAGCGAAAACCTTTACTCTCGGGATCCCACAGCTTCATTTTAGCCCGGTCACTAGTGCGTTTCTTTGCGATGATCCAACGTTTGTGGCGTTCTGGATCTTGGGGAATCCTGTAGAAGTCTCTTCCCTCATCTCGTCCGCGTCTGTTCTGGCATCCTGGGGCACAACAGGAATCTACCACATTTCCCGTTTGACTGAGTTTTCTGACAATAACAGATAGCCCATCTGCGGCCTTCTGCCTGCCAAGATGGTGCTGCTTCGATTTGAACTGTTGCATGCTGGGAGAAGTGATGTCAACTCCCGGAGCTCTATTGCCTGCATTTACCACAAAAAGTAAATGGATGGGAAGAAGTCAGAAAGAAGTCAGGCCCTTCTACTTCATGTAGAAAATTTGTATTCCTGGCCCCGCCCACCTTGACTTGTGACTGCAAAGGGCTGTTTGGATTATGTGACCAGGACAGAGCAGAGCACCCCGCTAGTAGAAGCTAACCATTAGGGACTCTACAAACAAGACAGCAAAGCGTTGCATTGCTGTTAGCCAATCAGAGGAGAGACATGTGCATATCATAAATATTATATGTATATACAAGTATATGTACATGTAAATGTCTATGTGTATATATGTATACGTGTATATATGTATATATATGTATGTGTATATATGTATATATATATGTAAATATGTGTATGTATGTATATGTCTATATGTATATGTATATATATGTATATGTAAATATATATGAATGTATATGTACATATATATGTGTATATGTACATATATATGTGTATATATACATATGTATATGTGTATATGTATATATAAATATGCATGTGTATATATATATATATATATATATATATATATATATGTATGTGTATGTATGTATGTGTATGTATGTGTATATGTATATGTATGTATATGTGTATATGTATATATGTATATGTATATATGTATTGATCGATGATTGATATATATTGATCGATCGATAATAATAATTATTGCTATTTTTTTTATGTTAGAAAATATATTTTATATTCAGTCCTGGCTATTTTATGTACACACTATGATAATCAAGTTGTTTTTTATCAATTCTCTTCAAATGTAGCAAACGTTTTTTGGCTTAATGGTGAACTACTGTAACATATTTTCGGGACAATATCCTACATCTCTTGCTGCAACATCTTGTTTAAGTCATGAGCTGTTCGTTAGGTCTGAAAGGGAAGGCCTTGCTGATGGAGCGTGACAGAGTCTGTGTTTCGGATTGGTTGGGAGTAAGTAGAGTCTAGTATTAAGCCACCTGATAGGTTATCACAAAAAGAAAAGAAACTTTTTGTTGAAGTTGTTATTGACCCAGCTTTTTCATGTCTATAGATATGTGTAGGTATTGAATTATTGTCCAGCCCTACTGCACAGTATAAAATGTTTTTTTTATCTTAGTTAATCAAATAAATCAATAAACAGACCAAAGCAGGTAAATAAAAAAGGAATCTCAGCTGTTTTAGAGCACTTGGATGTTTTTCAGATATGTAAAAATACATTTAAGAGGAATACAGGAGCAGCACCAGGCTGCCCACGGATGTGCCTGTTTTTAAATCGGCTCCACTAAAGAAGTTTGATGCCGATATACAAGTAAAATAGCCAACTGGTATATCGTTTATCCCTACGTACGACTTGTCTTTTTTACAGTGTATGTATTCTTATTTAAAGTTATTAGGCATTATTGTTTGTGTTGAGGAGCAGAAAAGTCTTACATTTGAAAATCTTGGACCAGAACATTGTCTAATGTCTCAGTAATTGAATCAAACAGGTATTATTTTGTAAGAGATGATGAAGGAATTGCTTGATGTCTAATTCCTGCTCTCTGTTTTTCAGGCTGAAATGACCAGCCAGCATCCGAGCCATGCGGAGAGCTCTCACTCCTCGGATAACCCGCCTCCTGTCGTGGGGTCTAAGCTGCACGCCCAGGGACCACTATCAAAGGAGAACATCACTGTTCACATCTCGCTGGGAAAGAAGGAAGAGGAGGAGGAAGACGAGCTGTACAGTACAAGTGACTTCTCTGCCTCGGCTGCTCTGGGTGACTCAAACATTGTGACAGCTGTAGAGGCAATTGAGGAAATGTTTGATCCTGCTGCTGAGGTTCCCGTCATTCCTGATTCATCCAGATGTTCTCCCAGCTCTAGCAATCACACTAACCGTTCTCCAACACAAGCTTTATCCTCACACATCCCTGAGCAAAAACCTTCCACTATCAGTTCTTCTCCTATCAAGTCTTTGAGCTTTCCCTCCAGTCTGGTGAAGTCTCTATCATCTGATGTAGACGCTCGTGATGGGGTCACTTCTGCTCCAGCTCCCTCAGTCAGACAGAGACCTCTCATGAAAAGTCTAGTCAAATCTTTGTCTTCAGATACATCCCAAGACTCCTCTTCCTCCTCAACAACTCAACGTCTTCTCGATTCTCGCCTTAACCTGCAACTTTTTAGGCAATTTGCACAATCCCGAATGGCTTCTGCCTCCGTGACGTCAGTAAGTGACTCGAAAACTGCCCCCTCTTCGCCGTTAGCCTCGCCAGATAACCGAAGCTTCTTTAAAGTCTCAGAAGTCGAAGCTCGAATCGAAGACACCAAGCGCCGACTCACTGAAGCCATTGCCGAGCCTCTCCAGCTGCTGAGTAAGATCATGGATGAAAAAAGTGGCGGTTTAGTTGGTGGCAGCATTTACCGGCCCAAAGGGCTTTCAACCAGCGCCACAGAGCTGTCCACTCTCTCCTTGGTCAATGGTTCCCTGGAAAACAACAACTGCTGCATCAAAGAGGAAGAAAGACCTGAACTGGAGGTTGAGAGTCCCAACAGCTGGACCTCCGTTTCAGCTGAGTCACTCAGTGATCTGCCTGCCAACACTAAGAGCCCCTCTAAATCATCCTTACTCTCCATGTCTGCTCTCGCAAAACAGGAGGAGGAGGACTTTTGTATACTGACCAGCGAGGACTTTGAGACTTGCACTGATACCGAGGGCGATGGTGTCAATGGACTTTCTCGAACTGGTAGTCAAGCGCCACTAAGTGGCAGTTCTGACCCAAGCTGTGATGATGAATGTGAAGATGCTGAGGCTGCACCAGCTGTCCCATTCTATACCCTTATGGTCCTAACTGCTCTAGTTTATGCATGTTTTGTTTTACCTCTGCCAAGTTACGTCAGAGGGTTGCTGCTCGGACTCGCATTTGGATTCTATTTAGCCATCGGTGTTGTGTGGCTGGCAGGACCAAAACGCTCTGGAAGGGTAGTTGGAAGTTCCAGAAACAAGGGGAAGCTGGAGAATGCTGCCAGGGTGGATATTAAAGAACCAGAAATTTATAAGGTCAGTCAGCCAGCCTATGATTTTTAATTGAACAAATGAGATACTCTGAACACAGTTCTTCATCCATTTTGTTTGGATAAAGTATACTGAAACACTTAGGGAAGCTTCTTAAGGTGAATTTACACTTGGGTCAGCTTGGCCTGGGCTGGGTGGGAAAAGCCAGCCCCCATATTCCAGTTTGTGTTTAACCCTCTCAGGCTCAAAATAAGTTTTTTTTACAAAAGGACTAACAACTAAGTCCTTCAGGGGTACTTCTGAGTTAAAAAATGCTCATGAAATATGTATGTGGAGTAACCAGGTAGGTAGGTTTTAGTGTTGCAAACGCCTGCCTCCAGAGGGTTAACAGCACTCCTCAGTAACCCAGACATAGGCCGGCTTTGCTGAAGTCCGTAGTGTCATTTCTAACCACCACAAGTTAGTAAACAACAGGTCATGAGCAGTGTTGCTTTTGGAGTGTCTGACATGAAGCACATAGCTTCCTACTCTTATTGAGCATACCATTCACATGAAGGGGGACTTAGATTTCAATTAATGCAACATTAAGAAAGAAGTAAACTCTTTTGTCTTTTTTTTTTCATCCAATATCTAAAAACAGTAACATTTTTACTGAATTATGGGTCCGACTTATTGGGTTTTTTTTGTTCACTGAAACAACATCGCAACTAGAACTGTTTAAGTAAAATAAAATCTGAAAATACGCTCCAACGGTTTAAGATTCAAGAAGACTCTAATGAGTTTTTAAACCACTGAATGGTAACACTAAAACCTCTGAGGGAATTGTGCGACCTAACCTCATTAGTGCCGTCCTTCCAGGGCTGGATGAACGAGATCCTGAGCTATGATCCCGAGACGTACCACGCCACTCTCACCCACTCTGTGTACGTTCGTTTGGAGGGCTCTACCATTCGTCTGTCTAAACCCAACCACAACATCACCCGCCGCGCATCGCACAAAGAACCCAAACCTGATGTGACCTTCATCAGTCAGAAGATCTATGACCTCACCAACTGCAAAGTATGTGACACAAAACATCCTTAAAGCTTTATGTGTTTTATTGAAAGTTGTTCTTTAACTCTGAGTCACTTTTAAATGTCAACTTGTTCAACTTTAAGCTTGTAAATCTTTAAGCAGCAGATCATTCTGTGACAGTTTCCACTTGCTTCTTGGAATTATGATGAAAAAATGTCAAATTTAGAGAAGCTTCACAAAAGAATATCAGGTTTGTTTGTTTTTCTACGTGCCTCAGGTATATTTGGCGCCTCAAAATCTGGCCAAGAAACGAGTTTGGAACAAAAAATACCCCATCTGCCTTCAACTCAGCAAACAGGATGACTTTATGTCAAAGGCAGAAGGGGATCAGGTGGAGTTCAGTGAGTCCACAAGCTCTAGAGAAGATGGAGAAAGAACCAGTGGAGTGATGGAGCGACCATCATCATCATCATCCAGCACACACCTGACCCTCTTCCTATTTGGGAGAACTGGGAGGGAGAAGGAAGATTGGTTTCAGAGGTTTCTGTTGGCTTCTCACGTCAGAGTGGAGTCAAAGAAAGCCTCGTGTGTTGGAGGCACTAAAAAAGGTCAACAAATATCATTTACGTAAATTGTATTAGAATTACCTGAGTTATGGGAATATTTAATTCATCTGTATTTTATTTATTTTTTTGACAACAGCAGTCTCCAAGTCGCATAGCCGCAACAGCAGCCGCAGCAGTCTCAATGAGATGCTGTCATCTCTGCCCAAATCAAAGGACTCAGCAGCAGCAGGCAGTGCCAAAAGCAAGCTTCAGTTGGACTTCACCGTTTACATGAGCTCCTTTCTGCCCAAACAGCAGTCAGCCAGCACCGCAGCCAGTAGCTCCGCCTCCAGTCTGCAGGGCAGCCCCGTGGTCGATAAGAAGGTACAGCGGCTTCATTAGAAACGTTTCCCCTTTCAGTTCAGATCATGTGTTAAAGCTACTGGGATTATACGCAAAGTGGCTGATTTCTCGTTACCAATGTGTAAAAACATGAGATAAAATAAAACAGAACAAATGTTTATCTCTCCTGATGTGTGTATTAACTCTGTTTTCAGCTTCAGACTAGCGCTTTGCATCCCCGGGAGGAGGAGGACGGGTCCGTTGCCTGGGTGAACGCAGCTGTTGCTCGACTGCTCTGGGACTTCCTGACCAAGCCCTGCTGGGCTGAAATGGTCTCAAAAAAGATCCAGATGAAGCTCAGCAAGATCCGAGTGAGTGTAACGAGGGTTAGGTAACCAAGGATAGAACTTGGATCAGAGAAAAGCATTATTATCCTTATTCAGATTCAATCGGCTAGTTGTTCAGAGTGTTTGTCAGCATCGGAACCATGTTGTGTTTTACTCAAATAATTATTTGATCCCGTTAAAAGTGCTGTGTGGTATTGGGAAAGACGTGGTAAACCATGTCAGTAGGTCACTTATCTGATCTGGGTTTTTCTATTTTTTAGCTTCCTTACTTCATGAACGAGCTAACCCTGACAGAACTGGACATGGGCTCAGCCTCTCCTAGAATCCTCAGGGCATCCACGCCATCCATGGACTATCGAGGCAAGAGAGAAGAGCAGTAACACACACACACACACACACACACACTGATAGTAGTCAGGCTAGCATTTGAACCGCTAACTAACATGATTAGCTTCCTAACTCTAAATGTTTCCAGTTATTAGTCTGGTTTTAACCACGTTTCAGGTCAAGGATCAGTTAACTTATCTGCATCAGAGGGCAATGACACAGGTGTAGGGATGGATATGAACCAATCAGCCTTCAGGTGCTGCAGCATTCATCCTTAGACTTGTTTTTAAACCTTTCAAGGCAAAGTTTTAGTGGTTAAAGTCTCATCATAGCTAAAAACCTGTTTTTGGTAGGTCGTCTGCTCAGCCTGGTGAAACGAAAGGTGTGTTTTTAAAAGAACTTCTCTTTTGATTGTTGACATTTTACTGCATAGACAAAAGTGACTTTTTCTCACCATGTGACGAAGCTAAAGCCACTGAGTTCATCAGATGTGGTTGATCAGATTTATTTATTAAAAACACAAATATTTCTCTTGTCTACGAATTCTACGGATATGAAAGTGTCCTGAGCTCACTTTATTATTTATAAATAGCATTGTGCTCTTTTTCCGTCATGTCTCTGGAATCGTCCGTCTTTCTCTTGTTTTCTTTTACGTTCCTTTTTTTCTCTCCATCTTTCTCTGTGGGCCCCTTACTTTCTCTCTTCCTCTCTGTGATGAGTCACTACCTCATTTTCTCCCTGCAGTTCTCACATAAGCCTTTATTGAGAGCAGGAAGTGTTCCAGCTCAGAGGAACATCACAAACAGATGTGTTTTATTATTACCTGGCAAAAACACCTGAAGTCCCAACTGGAGCACAGTTCTGTTGATTATGATTTCTGTGTGATCACAGGAAGCAGGATCATTTTTACTCCGTCTGATTAAAGGTGTAGAACACTGAAAATTATTTTGTAATGATTATTCCGGGTTATAATCTGTCACTGAGTTTTTCATGCAGGCTGAACATGAAAATAGTCTCCTACACCTATCTCCTGCATTAGATTCTGATAGAAAATAGATGGTGAAACTCTAGGATTAGAAAAGCCTGACAGATTTACATCACACTGTCACTTAACGTTCATCTTGATTCACAACTGGAAAGGATGTTGTTGGTTTAGCGTCCAGGAAACGGCAGAGAACGTCTCGGCTAATAGAAGCTAACCGTTAGCAATAGCATCTCAACCACATGACAAAACTCCTTCAGGCTTGTGCTATTTGTGGAGATAAACATCAGGGTTACAGAGTCAGTGGCAGAGTTGTGTTGCTGTTACCCAATCAGAGGAGAGTTGTCCAGATATCAGGAAGTAATACTCCACACCTTGCCTTCTGAAGCTAGTGTCTCCTCCGGCTGACTTGTTCCGTGATTCATGCACGTCTGAGATCCCCCCCCCCCCCCTCCCTCCCCAAACATTACTTCCAGCTAGAGACTGCTGCACATGTATGGATTCAATGAGTGTTGCACACCTTAATAAATTCAGCAGCATAAAGAGTCTGTTTAGTCCTCTGCTGCTCTGTCTTTCAGGCATCTCATGTCCTCTTCTATTGTCTCTGCAGTTCTTCCAGGACGAAGAATAGATGAGTGCAGTCGATCATGTAGCCCCCCCCCCCCCCCCCCCCCCAACTGCGTGTGTATATATCTCCTCTACTAGCTGGCCTCTGTCTGCTTGAACATGTGTTTTTGTTGTTTTACTTCTGAAAGTCTGCCTTCATCCTCTTGGGATTAATCCCAGTTAAGAAAATCTTCCCAGATTTGTTCTGGGAACCCATATTCCATCCAACCAGACTGAGAGGAGTCCTTTGTAGGACTACTGGGAAAACAAAACTCACCAGGGCGAGCAGATCCAACCTGCCCGACTGCCTCTTTGTACCTCTGTGTTTACCTGCTGCTCCATCAGACCTCCATATCTTTTGTTTTGTTCTGAAACGCCGATCTAAGATCTACATGCTTTGATTTTCTCTCAGCTTTTTGTTTTTCTTTCACTTGTTGTTTTTCTCTGCCTGCCTTCCTGTGGCTCACTACACTTTAACATATTTGTCTTGCCATTTACCGCTGAAGTTTTTGGTTCAGTTCTGGGTTCGACTGAGCAGGAAGGAGAGGATTAGCCGTTTCTCGCGCCACATCTGTTCATCCCCTCTGTGTGAGAATGATTTCTTGTTATTTAATAAGGTCACTAATAACGTTATTTTAAATGGATTTAGTCAAAATCGTAAATGGTTGCATGAGACATAAATGCTCGCTCATATATTCAAACTTTAGCTGAGTAAATGACCTGTTATGTTGTTTTTTGTGTTAAAGTATAAAAGTGTTATTAGTGGGTCGAGCGGCGTACAGAACGTTTACATTCCTCCATCTTTAATCTCATAAGCAGCTTTTAGACCTTTCTGTCTTCTAGTGGTTCAAAGTGAAAACACCACAGATGAATTTATTTATTTAGGATGTTGTCCTTGTCTTTGAAAATGAAGTAGGTTTGGGTTTTACTCTGAGGCATCTAAAGATGGGATGTCCTAGAAAAGGTTTCTGTTTGTTAAAGATGTAATGAATCTTGTGTAATTATTTCACATCCCATAAACTTTGACTGTTTGTTTATTAGGGCTGTGGTTTGACCTGGAGGTTTCCTACTACGGCTCTTTCCTGATGACCCTGGAAACCAAGATGATCCTCAACCGGCTGGGAAAGGAGGGGGAGAGCCTCCGGTTTGGAGACATTGGCAGAGATGGGTGAGACCTGAGAACGTTCACCTTTCTGAAGCATTTCTGACTCGTCCTCTCACCTGCTTCACTCTGTGATTACCTTTTCCTTCTTCCTGCTGCTCCTCTTGGACTCTACCTGACTGTTTTCTTACTTGGTGAGTGTCTCACTTCCTGATCCAACTAACACTTGGTTTGCTTGTTCTTATCTTTTTTATCTTCTTTTTAGAAGTCTGTTTTTAATTGTACGTGTAGTTTATTTTTATGTAACAGCTACACACAGGAACGGTTCCCAGCATGTTTCGTTTGCTTGATTGTTTTTTCCAGAGTCAGGCCTCGGGCCTACTGCCTGGCTGCTAGTGATGAAGAGTCGTCCAGCGCAGGTTCATCAGACGAAGAAGACTCCTCAGACCTCTCAAATGATTCAGCTGGAGCAGAAGGGTGAGGGTTTTCTGCACCTTCTCCTGGTTGCCAAGATTAGTTGTACAAAAGTACAACGGAGCTTCTGACTCTTATTTTCCTAGAGCTTTGTTGAGGAATTAATTTAGTTTTGATTTGTTTCTTGTTTTATTAACTAAAGTTTGGTTGGAGGACACAAACCGAGCAAGATCATGCGCTTTGTGGACAAGATTGCCAAATCTAAATACTTTCAGAAGGCCACAGAGACAGAGTTCATCAAAAAGAAGATGGAAGAGGTGTCCAACACACCCCTGTTGCTCACTGTGGAGGTTCAGGAGCTCCGAGGAACGCTGGCCGTCAATATTCCCCCTCCTCCGACTGACAGGATATGGTATGTGTCTGTTTATTATAATCAGCTCTGTGGTAAACATGCAGAGTGACTAAAGGTCACATTTTCCTCTGGGAAGGCTCTTTCCCACAAAAACAACACCATCTATTCTGGAGCAAACAATAAGATGATTTTTCATTTGTTCAGCTTACTGGTGTGTGTCAACAGTCATGTGTTTTTATTTCTAAATGACAAATAATTCACTTTAAACAGAGACGGAGTCTGTTCTCAGAGCCATTAAATCCAGTCTACCACGCTAAACCAAGAAACAGACTGTCCTCTAGTGGTGAGGATTATACTCGTCAGGATGTGTTTGATAGGTGCGTTTGTTTTCTGTTGCAGGTACGGCTTCAGGACTCCACCCCACCTGGAATTGAAGGCCCGGCCTAAACTCGGAGAAAGAGAAGTCACTCTGGCTCATGTTACTGACTGGATAGAGAGAAAACTGGAGCAGGAATTCATGGTACAGTTGTTCCTATTCAAGTTTGGTTTTTGGTTAATCAGAGGCGTTTTTAGGAAGCTAGTAGCCTCTGCAACAAAAATGTAATGACTGGATTTGGCAAAAACATATATTCTGCTAGTTTAGATTTTTTTTCTCTGATTGATTCAGACTTATTTGTGTTTGAGGAATCCTAAAACACTGACAGACCGCTCACTACTTTGTGATATTCACTCTTCTGTTCTAGAAAATCCTCGTGATGCCAAACATGGACGACGTGTGGCTGGATATCATGCATCCTGCAATGATCACGCACCCATCTGACGGTCCTTCACCCCCACACACACAGAGCACAGAACCTTCCTGGCAGGAGACGGATGGTCAGCCCTGAAGATCGTTTACAGCATTGCCTAAAGCTACTATAATGGGGGCGGGATCTGAAGTCCAGACTGTTGTTTTCCACACATTCCCACTGTGAGCTGCTTCCTCTCTGATCAGAACAGAAACTCTGAACTTTCCAGTTAGAGTAATGGCAAAGTGCTGCTTGCTGCTATGTTAAATAGAAACTCCCCACATGCAGGCTTAGGTTAATAAGCAAGAATATTCCAATGTTGTCCTTTGAACACAAAGATGTAGAAGCATTCACCTGATACCTTACGGAGGAAGGGGCGCGTGTAGCTTCCCTTTAGAGACTGCACATTTAAATGACACATAAAAACATTGGAAATCTCAGACACTAGATGCTATGTTTATTTATTCGTGCTTTGTTCAATCAGGTATTAATAAACAGTGTTGCTTTGTGCCGTGGCCACACCTGAGCATCCCATTCTACTGCCAACCCCCCCTTTCCCACCTTTTTAATGTCGCTAATACTATTTTTTAGAAAGAAGCAGCTGATTTAGTGAAAGTGTTTACTATTTAAGATCCATTTATTAATAACAAATGCACAAACACAAGTGCAATGTTAGAAATGCTGCGTAGGACTAAATGAAGAGTACGATGCCTCTAACGCTGAATGTATGCACGAATGGTTCCGTTTGTTTGAGTTTGAAAACCGTTTTGACCTGGTTAACAGTTTGACCAGGATATTTAAATTATTGCACAATGTAAGCTTTGTTTTCTTTTGATGAACGCCATCTTGCATATCTTTGTTGCTTCTGGATGTGCTGATAATCTGGGATTCTGCAGTAGCGAACTGTTTGTTGATGCATCAGTCGTATTTGATGTTGAAGATGACGGGAGAGAAGTTTTAAATGTGACCGTGCTTTAAAGAGTCAATCTGCCATGAAGTATGTAGACAGACATCGGTGAGTGAAGGTACACGTCGTTGGAAACATTTGCCAGGAATGTGCATCCTTATTAGCGGGTTCCTGTTTCTGAAATGATTGGTTAAAATGTTCTCTAAACCAAAGTTTTAGTGCCGGATTCCCCTCTGTGCTTATTGTAGACTTGTCTTTATGCTCATACTACAACACATGAACGTTGTTTACATGAGTCTTTCTTTTAGGATCATAAAGCACTGTAACAATGGATTTTTGCTTTTTTTCCTTGATGCCTCGGTTCCTGTTTGAAGTATTTTTGAAGGAATGTGTAAAAGTGGTATTTGGCTCCAGCTTTTGTCTACTTCTTTGGTATTACCAGAACGAAACAAGGTTTCTGGAGGATACTTTAATGTAATGACGTAATTTCTACCTGTGAATTTTTTTTTTGACAATTTTAAGACCAAAACCAGTGATTATGTGTATCTGCCTTATTTATATGATAAAATAAATCTGTTGATGAAGAATACTGTTGTCTTCAATTTGATTTGTATTTATTTGGAGTAAATGAGTATTTTCTGAGGTCTTTTTGTTAAATATGTTGATTAAATCATCATCAATTTACATTATCATTGAAGCAAAGTACGAACTGAACGGGAGGTTTGTGTAGTTGGGCAAAATTTTGTTTGTGTACAACAAACAAAATTATAAAGTATTTTAGTTGAAAACTTGAAGGAAACGCCATTTATTTAAATTGACAAATACAATTAGGAGAAAACTTATGCAAACCAGTAAAAATATAAAGGCTATAACTCGAGTTATTTTAAAACTGAATAAAATCAAGTTCTTGTTGAATTTTAAATTATTTACACACTAGAGATTCATTTAAGCCACAGGTTTTGTTTTGGACTATTATAAGTGATAAAACTGTATAAAGAGTTCCTAAAAAATTAAAGTTTCAAAATAAAAAATGGGTCGTTATCATATTTTTAATTTTCCCCCAAGCACCCGCCTATTTAAACGAGAACTGCGCATCCTCGTACAGCGGAAGTTTGCGGTTGCTAGGCAACGCAGGTCTTTGCATCGTCTTCGTCAGCGCCAGTTCAGCAGAAGTAGGTTTGCTATATTTCATTCAGTCCGCTGTTCTCTACATTCTTATTTTATCACTAAAATACAAAGACGTGTTTAAATCACTGCATAAACGGTCGAAATGAAATTACTTTTGCGCACCAGAAACTGCGCACCTTCAACAAATACTACGGTTTTCCACGGTTGCTTGCTTCTCTGGTTTCTCAGCGGAAGTAGGTGTATGTCAACACAGTTTAATGATAAATGTGCTATTTAGACGTCAGTTTTAAGCCTGATGTTCAAATGTTAATAGTTTAATGTAGTTGATAAATATGGTTTCATTTAAAGGCCGTTTCTGACCAAGAAATCGAGACACCTCGAACTTAAGCTAGTAAACAACTGAATTACAGGTGCTGGCCAGTAAATTAGAATATCATCAAAAGGTTGAAAATATTTCAGTAATTCCATTCAAAACGTGAAACTTGTACATTATATTCATGCAATGCACACAGACCAATGTATTTCCAATGTTCATTACATTTAAATTTGATATTCATAAGTGACAACTAATGAAAACTCCAAATTTGGTATCTCAAAAAATTAGAATATTCTAAAGGCCAATGAAAAAATGTTTGTTTCTCTAATGTTGGCCAACTGAAAAGAATGAACATGAAAAGAATGTGCATGTATAGCACTCAATACTTAGTCGGGGCTCCTTTTGCCTCAATAACTGCAGTAATGCGGCGTGGCATGGACTCGATCAGTCTGTGGCACTGCTCAGGTGTTATGAGAGCCCAGGTTGCTCTGATAGTCGTCTTCAGCTCCTCTGCATTGTTGGGTCTAGCGTATTGCATCCTCCGCTTCACAATACCCCATAGATTTTCTATGGGGTTAAGGTCAGGCGAGTTTGCTGGCCAATCAAGGACAGGGATACCATGGTCCTTGAACCAGGTGCTGGTGGTTTTGGCACTGTGTGCAGGTGCCAAGTCCTGTTGAAAGGTGAAGTCTGCATCCCCATAAAGTTGGTCAGCAGCAGGAAGCATGAAGTGCTCTAAAACTTCCTGGTAGACGGCTGCATTGACCCTGGACCTCAGGAAACAGAGTGGGCCAACACCGGCAGATGACATGGCACCCCACACCATCACTGACGGTGGAAACTTTACACTGGACCTCATGCAACGTGGATTCTGTGCTTCTCCGCTCTTCCTCCAGACTCTGGGTCCTTGATTTCCAAAGGAAATGCAGAACTTGCTTTCATCAGAAAACATAACTTTGGACCACTCAGCATCAGTCCAGTCCTTTTTGTCCTTGGCCCAGGCGAGACGCTTCTTGCGCTGTTTCATGTTCAAGAGTGGCTTGACACACGGAATGCGACACCTGAATCCCATGTCTTTCATGAGTCTCCTCGTGGTGGTTCTTGAAGCGCTGACTCCAGCTGCAGTCCACTCTTTGTGGATCTCCCCCACATTTTTGAATGGGTTTGTCGTCACAATTCTCTGCAGGGTGCGGTTATCCCTAGAGCTTGTACACTTTTTTCTACCACATTTTTTCCGTCCCTTCGCCTGTCTGTTAATGTGCTTGGACACAGAGCTCTGCGAACAGCCAGCTTCTTTAGCAATCACCTTTTGTGTCTTGCCCTCCTTGTGCAAGGTGTCAATGATTGTCTTTTGGACAGCTGTTAAGTCAGAAGTCTTCCCCATGATTGTGGTGCCTTCAAAACAAGACTGAGGGACCTTTTAAAGGCCTTTGCAGGTGTTTTGAGTAAATCAGCTGATTAGAGTGGCAGCAGGTGTCTTCTATATTCAGCCTTTTCAGAATATTCTAATTTTTTGAGATACCAAATTTGGAGTTTTCATTAGTTGTCACTTATGAATATCAAATTTAAATGTAATGAACATTGGAAATACATTGGTCTGTGTGCATTGCATGAATATAATGTACAAGTTTCACGTTTTGAATGGAATTACTGAAATATTTTCAACCTTTTGATGATATTCTAATTTACTGGCCAGCACCTGTAGTTTCTGCTTCGCTAGCTAAATTTTGGAGGATTTCGAGTTTTCTCTACACCAACTGAAACGCTTGTAAATTTCTAATATCATTTTAAATACGTTTTAAATATGTTTGTGGTTATCAGTAGGTGAAACAAGCTAAAGTTTCTATTTTAAGCACAGGTAGCTATGCAGGACGCAAGGAATGTGGAGATAAAAGAGGAGAAACCGCAGGATAAAGATGCCATCCAGAGGGTTGGAGGTGAAGAGGCCACTGGAGCGATTGTCCCGCTGACTCTAGAGGTTTGAAGGCCACAGAAAGAAAACAAAATCCATTGTTTTGAATGTGTGCAGCTGTTATATATTTTATTTGATTTTGAAGGTATTTTAGCCATTTGTCCAGGATATGTAATATACAGCGTATCAGTTTAGAGCTTGAAACTAGCACATATCACATTGATGCTATGAAAGAAGAATGGACATTTAAATTACTCTTACAGTAGATATTGTCCAGCTCATAGCTGCTAAGAGACTTCTGTATTTGCTTTTTGTTGTCAACATACAGGACCTGTTAGCCACACAGCCTGATGACCTCATCCCTCAGCTTGACCCTGACCTCAGTGTGGCAGGTAAAATCAGTCAAACACCGACCTGTCAGTACAGAGCAGGAATACACAGAATAAAAAAAGATCAAATATTTCACAAATGGATTGATCCTGTCTTCAGTTATCTCAGGTTTAATACAATAAACCTATAATTCCCCCAAACACAATGCTTTCTATAATCAAAGATTGCAGCACATTCATTTACTGAAGCAATATTAGTTAAATATCAAAAGTACTAAATTTATGTTCTACCTCCCAAGCTTCTGTTGATTTTCAAAATAATTAATAATTTATTTTAGGTTTTCTGACCCGTTTGGCACAGCCTCCTCCCCTGTCGACCACCAACGCTTCAGAAGACACGATGAACCCAGAACAACAGCAAGAGGACGAGGAGGGGGAGTTACTCATCTTAGACCCTGAACATGTCTGTCTGCTTCACCCTAAACCTGTCACTATAAAACGTTTTGTTAATATTCATAAATGCATCCGCAAGCATAATGGATGGGTTTATGAGCATTAATATAAGAATATAATTCTTGCACAGCTATTGTCACTTGACTGATGTTTTCACAGCCTCTGGTGAAAAGGCTTCAAGATGCCCTCAACAGTCAGTTCAGGAAAAATCTGGAGAGACTCAAACAGGAAATAAATGAAAAGGTTAGTCACTTTTCTATCAATAACAAGAAAATAGTTTAGAAATATTTATATTCACACCACTGACAGAGAAATAAGTAGTTCTTGTTGTGTTTTAGATACAAATAAATCCAGATCCAACTAAAATCAGCTACTGTCTGATGTGTTTTATGTCTAATTAAGTGAGAGCTTTGTAGACTTATGATTTCTCTCCTCCCTGTGATATCAGCAGGCCATTAAAAAGGCAGAGGACACTACGGAATTGGGACGAGAGGTGTTCAAGTTTCAGGAATACCTGGTTAAAATTCAGAAGAAGACAGATGACGTTCATGAGTCCAAAGCAAATGCAGACGCCAGGCATCGGCAGGCACAAGATCGGCTGGAGGCGGCGAAGATCGAATGTTCTGTCACAAGGCAGCAAAACAGCCAGGACAAAGCCAACGGTGGGTGTGACGCGTCACGGCTCATTGCTGAAGCACGATCGTGTTTCACTCCTAATCCTGTCACCTCTTTTAACTAGTTCACAAAATGTGATTATTGTTTATTTCATGGTGAGTTTAGGTATGCTGTATCGCTCCGGCGTGTTCACGCTCCCACTCTGACCTTTGTGTTCCCAGTGTCCAAACTGCAGGCCAAGTTAGACAAAAAGCTGCAGTACCTCAGTCTGACACAAGGAGTCAGTGAAGACCTGGACTCCAAAGTCAACACCATGAAGAACATCAGACAGAGAGCAGGGGCTGAGAAGACTCAGGCAGAAGAGCAGTTATTAAAGCAGGTGCCAGAGCTGACGTCAGACATGCTGAAAATGATGAATCCTTCAGGGTTTCATGGAGTTTCTGATATTTTTACATCAGGATGTGTATGTAGAACGTCTAACTAAAGAGGTGGAGAGGCTGACGCTGCAGGTGTCCACATACGAGGCCCAGAGAGGCGTTCAGGCTGAGCAGACACAGGCAGTCAAAGAGGCTCTTGTTAAGGTAAATATTCCACAGCAGTACAGTTAGAAACGAGCCTTCATCCGTTCAGATGTACAACAAATGTATTTTGTGTCACTTGAGGGCACACTGCTGATAGAGTAGGTTTAACTAAACTGGTATACCCTTTTATTTACTTTTTAGTTTCATAAACATTTTCTAAAATTCGTCTTTTATTTTTTCGATTGAACGTCGGCTGAGTGAGTCGGCGTGACTGATCACAAACAGTGGAGGTTGGTCTAAAGGTTTGGGGGTTTCTGTAGAGAAATGTGACACAGTTGGTGTTAATCAGACACTTTTTCATTATCTCCTACATTCTTTAGCTGCTACACATGGTGGAGTTGTAAATCAACCCGAGAACCACAAAATCGTTGATGAATACTCACGACATGAAGTCATGTCACAAAAAAGATTTTTAAAAGTCTATAATGGTGAAAAAGGTGTTAGTTTATTATTGTAGTAATAAACTAATATAGACTCAAATGGATTGAAAAATATATTTTAATTAAAAGTGATTAAAAGAATGAATTCTTTCTATTTGGCTGAGGGAAGCATCATCATTGTGGGACTCATGCATTGCTGACTTTCATGCCTCTGATTCTTGTTTTCCCCGAGGCTGAGATGGAAATGGAGTCTCTGCTAACGTCACGTAAACATCAGCTGTTGCAGTGGAGCAACAGCTTCATGAGCATCAGGAGAAATGATGAGGAGTTACGTGCAATGCAGGAGGCTGTACGGTAAGACTACTAAAGGTGCTCTCAAGGAACGTGGGTCAAAAATGCTGCATAATCTCAACAACGGAAAAATCAGCACGAGGGCTTAGAGCCTAAATGTTATTATCTAAAAAATACAGCAAGGTAATTGTTTTAGTTCCACAGAAATGCTTAATACTTTCTAAAACGCTTTAAAAATAATAATGTTGTGTGTGTGTGTGTGTGTGTGTGTGTGTGTGTGTGTGTGTGTGTGTGTGAGAGAGAGAGTGAGTGAGTCACTAAGAGGGCAAATACATGGGTACCACATTGAATAGCAGAAGAAACATGAGGAGAAACGCTAACATTGATTTACCTACTGCATTTACACACACACACACACACACACACACATACATTACACACTGCCACCTGCTCGGACTCTAACATTGCAGCAGCTCATTGAAAAAGTGCCACAGAGGATGTATACCCTAATAAATCAGCGAAACTGTGTGACCCTCTTTTTGTTGTTCTTTTGGGCCGAGTTACTGAGGAATACAAGTTAAACACAAATATTTCAAAGCATTCAAACTAACAGTCCAACACATTCTCACTCCCAGCGCGTCAAAAGCAAACGCTTGGTCAGCCACCCTCTGCGTCAGACCCCTGACGCCAAAAGTGCCCTTTTTCGTCGCTTATGTGTGAAAAGGGGTTTTCCCCTTTTCTGACTGCAGATCACAATGCAGCATAAAACTGACGCGATGGGATGTCCGCAGCTAGGGCACCAGACAAGCTCATTGTGCCTCACCCTAACCTTATCCTCTTATTTAACCTTCTCCTCACCCCTATCCTAACCTTAACCATCTTGCTAGCTAGCACGTTAGTGATGTGTCGGTCGCTCTAAAAGCCGGCTCTATGAAGTGAACAGCGGGAGCCGCCTCGTCATTGGTCTGGTTTGGACATTTGGAAAAAGTAGAGGGTATGTGTAACCTCCCTCTCGCCAGATGGTATGTTCTAACGTTCCCCTTGGGTGGCAAATACAAAAATTCACAGTCAGAATGCACGGGAAACAGACGCTTGATCACAGTGACAGTAACGTTTTAGGTAGCAAGAGGGTTAAGGTTAGGAAGAGGGTGAGGGGAAGGTTATAAATAGTGAAACGTTAAGGTTTAGGTGCGGTTAAATGAGCTGGTTCGGTGCCGCATCAGCAGACATCCCATCGCGTCAGTTTTACGCTGCATTGGAATCTGCAGTCAGAAAAAGGGGAAAACCCCTTTTCGCACATAAGTGACGAAAAAGGGCACTTTTGGCGTCAGGGGTCTGACGCAGAGGGTGGCTGACCAGGCGTTTGTTGTTGACGCGCTGGGAGTGAGGGGGCGTTGCAACACTGTTTTCTTATAGATGCAGGAACATCACATGCTGAGTATCGCTCTTGAGGACCAGGACTGGGAGCCGCTGTCTTAATTTGTAAAAAAAAAAAAAAAAAAAATCTAAGATCATCTTAATTTGTTTTGGCTTTTTTGGCCAGATTTTGATCTCCAGCTCTATATCTATAAAATTAGCTGAGTTACGCCTGTCATTGTGTAGCCACACTCCCAACGAACCTGAGGCGCAGTGCCAAACTCAACATCTGTGCCATCAAAACCGACAACACACGAGCGTTCACGTTGGCTCTAACAGAGATGTTTGGTGTCCAACTTTTCATTGAACATAGAACCCACCTGCTTAACACATATTAAGAAAATCAGGTAAAGTTATCTTGTTCATTTATCTGGAAAATAAAATCCCATTGAGACAAACATTTATAATCCTTTCCTTTCCCCCTCAGCTGTGTGGAGGATCAGGGGAATTTGCTTCAAAGAGAAATAGAAATGAATAAGAGAGAAATCGCTGCAGAGCAGGAGAAAAATGACACTCTGGCTATTCAGCTCAACTGGAGTGAGATGGATTGTGCGACTTCTAAACGGCTGATCAGTCAGAAGCAGAACGACCTGGAGGCTCTGCAGACCCAGTACTCCACCTGCCTCCGCTCACTCAGAGAAACACAGCAGACCCTCGCTGAGCTCACAAAGGTATGCAGACGAGGAACTATCCTGCCACGCTGCCTCTTTGACTACCCCAAGTGCTCAATCTTTTTGTTTCTTAGGAAAACGCTACATACCAGACTGAAGTGATGGATCAGAGGAAACAGTTGGAGAAAGAAAGTTCTGTGCGTCTGGAACTGGAGGATAAAATCATGACCCACATTCAGCAGCAGCTCACCCACAGCCAGGCTGCCAAGTACTCCCACCATCTCGTTAGCAAGCTGAACACCCAGGAGAAAGGAAAGGTAAAATGGGATTTATGGGCTCGACACACGGGAGTCGACATCGCCTCTCCTCCATTCATTTTCAATGAGACATGCGCGACAAAGCAATAATCGCGGGTCTTCCTCCTACTGTGGCAAGGTGGAGAAACGAAGGCCCGGGCGGGATTCGATCCCCAGACTCCCGGGTGAGAGTCATACGCTCTAACCAGTCAGCCAAAGGGACATCCCCTTGGCCAAGTAGCCAGGGCGCATGATCAGTCGGGACATCGTGACAGGACACTCACACACTGTCACACTACCAAGGGAAACGCGAAAAACTTGCGTGTGAAATTTTGCGCTCGTGCACGTGTCGTGCACAGGCGACCCAGCGACGCGATCCCAGAAAGTTGAAATATTTTCAACTTTTCATCGCTGTCGCTCGGACGAGGACCAATCAACGGAGGTTTCATTCACTGACCAATGAGCGGACAGGATGCTCCGTACTCCTCCGAGCAAACATGGAGGAGAAATTGATTATTATTATGTTTTATATAATAAAATCAGAAGTAAGATTTCACATAACTCTAGCAGCACCTTGTGAAACATCATATCTACCACTTTATTAACTCTGAACCGCTTAAATAACCTTAATTCCCTCCAACCTGACACAGCCAAACAAAACAACGGACGTTTCGATTTCGCCATGGAACAGAACGCGTAGACGGCTTTGCCGCTGGCCGCTGCCGCGGGTCGCCTCCCGTGTGTCCGGTAATAAAAGCGACGGCGACAAATTTCGCTGATCGCGGTCGTTTGTCGCCTCCCGTGTGTCGAGCCCATAATGGCCTGCTTGTTCCCTTAGACAGGTAGAAAAGTCAGGATATAGTTAAAACCACAAATTTAACCTTGAGTTCGAGGGAATTTTACTGACTTTATATTCTTTTGTCCTTATGTGTTTTTTATTTATAAGAATCTGCCTTTGTTTTGTCTTTCACTCCTGCAGATTTTCCAGTTGGAGAGCATGCACAACGACGTGTTGTCTGTCATGTTGGAGAGCCAAAAAGTCGACGTAAACGTGAACAGCTTGACCCTGATCCAAAAGGCTCTGGATGAGGAAACCAACAGCCACAACAAGTTACTGAAATCACTGGAGAAAGACATCTCTTCAATGGTTCAATTAATCCAGCAGAAACAGACGGTCGCTGGCGACCTCCAAACTAAGATTGCAAACATCGTGGCTAACACCGGGGTGAGGAGAGTGACGCCTCAGGGTATCCGCGGGTCCTTAAAAAGTCTTAAATTTGCTTTTCCAAATTTAAGGCCTTGAAAATCCTTAAAAATTACAAATAATCCTTAAATACAGTTTCCAAAGGTCTTAAATTACCAAAGACCCAATAAACAAGATTCTTTTATTTCTATAAAATTTTCGTGAATTTCTAGTTAGTGTTCAGCATTTCTTGTGTATGATGGTTGGCGTAAGCAAAACCGTACACGTTCAGTTGGTTGTGAAAGGGGGCTATTTTTAGATGAGCACATTAGCTGGTTAAGCTAGTGGGAGCTTGCGCCATGGGGAAGTGCAAGTTTAATGGTAACTGGATGGCTAATCCCACGTTCGCGACGTGGTTAGCACCGGTTCCAGGCAATAGCTGGAAATTATAGCTTAAATTTAATTTTAAAAAATTGCTTGAATTTGGTCAAAGTGGCCTTAAAAAAGGTCTTAAAAAGTGTTACATTTAGCTCCCTTAAACCTGCAGATACCCTGCAGATGGAAATGCTCATTTATAAATTACCTGCATGAAATGTTTTCTTTTGTTCTTAGCATGAAGACCTGAGTCCTCTGCAAATCCAAGTCCAGAAGACACAGGCTCAGATCAAGGAGCTTGCAGACCGCATTAAGAGCGACCAGCAGCTCTGGCTGCGACAACAGGGGGCGCTAGTGGAGCTGAGCAAAGACCTAGAGGTCAACAGCAGGATGGTGCAGAAAATGAAGACAGAGTGCATTGTTTTTCAGCAGAAAAGAATCCGTTTGGAGAGTATGCATCACATACAGACTCTCTTTTATATACCTACACGGAAGTACTTTCAGCTCTTCCACCTGCTTAAAAATCTGAGAATAGTTAGAAAGTTTAACTACTTTTAAAGTATGAAACATCAAATTCTCACGAAAACAGGGTTTGTTGTATTTTTTACACTGTTTAAAACCATCTGCATCCTTAAACATCTGCTCTGGCCTCACATCTAGGTCAGATTCAATACGAAGAGCGAGAGAACGCAGACGTTCAGAAGAACCTGAAGATGCTGAGGAGAGACCTGGAGAAGCTCAACGGCCTGCTGAGCAAGAACAAACAGCTGACCCAGGCTCTGGAGCTGGAGAACTCGATGATGACGACAGACTTTGTTCACAAAGTCAAGGCAGGGCCTGGCTGTGATTTTCATTAGGAACATTTGTTCATCGTGGAAAAGCATTTATGATCTACTCAGTGACTGTTTTCAGGAGGCTGAGAGGGAATCTGTCGACCTTCAGATGAAGCTGGAGGCGATGCAGGAGGAGAAGGAGAGGCTCCTCAAGAGTCTGGTGGAAGCCGAGTCGGTCACTCACTCTCTCATTTCTATGACATGCTAACCTGCTTGTTCTCATTCTGTTATTTAATCGCTTTAATGTATAAAAACAAATAGTAATGCAGTGTTTTAAAGCTCACACCCTGCACACCGCAGCAGGCGATTCTTCTGTTTATTTTGTGTTTCTGCAGACAACAGATTCTGCTGCGGGAAAGAAAAATCCTTATTTTGAAGGAGACTCGCTCAGCTGTGGACTCCGAGTTCGGTCAGGAAGAGATCCAGAAGATGAAGGGTGAAATCCATCGTATGGAGGTGAAGCACTTGGAGCTCAAAGGGATATTTGAGGGTTTCTTTTTAATTGTGCTTCTCTACAAAATGAATGAATCATTATCATTGTACCTGTTGTAGATCGGTGTCCAAACAGCTTTTGTTCATACAGTTCAGGGCAGATCCGGCAGGAATTTCATAATATTTCACAATTATGTGATGTGAAACTGGTGGCAGTATAAAAGTCTATTCCAACACAGGAGCTCTTATTGGTCCAGATGATGCTTATTTTCTTTTGTCTGAATATGCTCAGAATTTTTGTTTGTGAGCTTTTTCACTAAACCGTCTTTATCCTCCAGCAGCTGCGTGAACACCGGGTAGTTATTGCAGCAAAGTGGTGCTCAAAGATTCATCAGATGAAAAAGTGGTGCAGTATTTAGTCAGCATCTACTACAATCACTATGAATTGTTGGGTTTTGAGCTTTAGATGAGAAGAATCTGTTTACTGAGCCTCCAGAAGAGTAAAGCATCGATTAGCTTAGCTTCATCTTCGTCGATCTCCTCACAAACTCTTGACTGTGCAGCAGCTTCCCTTTAAAACACCAAAAATCTCCAAAACGGTTTATTGCCATGGCAACAAGAGCGCAGTTCACCAGGTGTATTGAATCAGGCTCTGGATCGTTGCTGAAATGTATACCAACAAGGATCTGTCTTTGTGACTCAGTGCACATTAAGACAAAAAACAATGAGTTACATGATTCACTTAGACATCAATTATGCTAAAGATTGTACAAAATATGCAAAAAGATTAAAGGAAGCTTGATTGATTATAATTATTCCCGTTCTGGGAGTTTAGCGGGGTGAAGAAATGAAAATCTCCAGTTTATTTGTCCCCAAGCTACCTAACGACCTCTGGAAGAGGTCTGGGTAGGCAGACGTGGAACTGTGAACAAAACCGAAATGGTTGTTTTCATATTGTGTCTGTGCAGTTGCAAGTCAGCCAACTGAAAAAACATCAGGAGAAGCTGATGAGACAAAGCGAGGCCGCTGTGGCGAAGAGGGAACACGTCCTCCAACGTAAAGAAGCCTTGGGCCGGAGCTCGCATAGGGACTTCGCCGAGGCCGAGCTGAGGCGCTCCAACGAGGCTCTTGAGCGCACGATCCAGAAAACACACAAGGTAGGAGTTCTTATCTGCAGCAGAGGAAGGAGCCTGCTGCCTGTTGATCCTGACTGTGTGTCTACAGGAAGCTGCAGACTGTGAACAGCTGATCTGGGATCTGGAAAAGAGTAAAGAGGGTCTGAGTGAAAGGATTGTGCAGCAGAAGCAGCAGCTGGCAGAACTTTGCAGCTCCGGGAGTAAACAAGACTTGGAGCTGGAAAACCTCCAGAGCGACAAATATACGGTAAATCTGATGTTTAATAAAAATGTTTTTCTTTTTTTTTTTTTTTACAACACTGAGTTGTGCCGGTTGAGATTTTTGTTCTGAGCCTGACGCGTCACAATCTCCAAATCTATTTCTGTCTATCTTCTTTCCCTCTAATGAATGGCAGGTATGTGCCAGGTCTCAAGTATGCACCATCAATCATCTGCCTGTATTAGACGTTGCAGCAAAGTTTTTTCTCAAGTCCCCGTAGCTCAACTATTTTAGTTTCCATTCGAAGAATTACTTATACGATTACTCTACGTCTGTTTCATCAGCGGCGTAGCGTACCCAAAGGTCAAGTTTACATCACAAATGGCCGCTACAGCTGCAAACCTTCTAAAACATGTTGATGCAAAAGAACACATCTCAGCACTCACTCTCTACTTATCTTTTTCATCCATAGAAACAAGTCTATTTAGTTGCTCTGCAGAGTCGGAACAAGAGGTTGCAGGAAGTCAGCGAGGGCCACTACAAGGTCTCCTCCACCAGCGAGACGGTGGCAGCTGCTCAGCAGAGGCAGAAGGAGCGTCTGGAGGCCGTCGGCACCATGCTGTCCGCGCTGTCGGAGCAGTTTCCTCAGCACAAGGCGGACCTCCTCGAGGTGTCACAAGCAGTGGAAGCATACAAGCTAACCTCCCAGCAGTAGACCAGTAGGCTCACAGTGAAGGGGGGAGAGAAATGTAACAGTGAGTAGAGCAGAAGCATGAAAGATCACATGCCTGTAAGAGAAATAAACACATTATGTTTGCTTTTTTTGGACTCTGAGTGATGAGGCCTTCTGCTTGGCTTGAAGTATTTTTACTTTATTTCAATTTTTGTATTTTTCTGGTTATTTCTGAAGCCTCGACCTCTATCTGACAAAACACTTGAAACAGAGCTCTGATTAGATAAAAATCTGCAATAAAATATTACCTATAATGTTAAAGCTTCTAGACTTCTATCTGGTTTGAGTTTGTTCGCTCTCTCTGTAAAATGGCCTGTGAGGACATTTATTGTGAGCTGAAACCAAATAAACTCAACTGAATTCAACTACCCCACAGAACATTGCTTTAAATAAGGAAAATAAAAACTCATTCAGAGTGATTTGTTACTCCTTTTTCATAATTCAGAACCCAGTTCTGATGGCTGTGTTTAATACTTTCAGAACAAATGTTTAAAGGTGTGAAACAATGAACAAAATACTTTAATGATTATTTCTGATTATAATGGGTCACTCTGAGATTTTCATGCAGGCTGAACATGTAAATAGTCTCCTACACCTATCTCCTGCATTCACTTCTGATAGAAAATCGACGGTGAAACTCTAGGATTTGAAAATCCTGACAGATCTACATCACACTGTCACACTCATGGACTTATCCATCTTGACTCATGATGGGGAAGGCTGTTGTTGTTTTAGCATCCAGGAAACAGCAGAGAATGTCGCAGCAAGCAGAATTTACCTGTTAGCATTAGCAACTCCACCACACGGCAGAACTCCTTCAGGCTTGTGTTATTTGTGGAGATAAAACACCAACGTTGCAGAGCAAACAGAGTCAGTGTTACCCCGGCTTTCCACGGGAGCCGTCAGCAGCACGTCATAGCTGCTGATAGGAACCTCTGTGGTCAACAGAACCTTTTCCACTGGAGCTGTCGGCAGCACGAGTCGGCCGCGTCTCAGGAGCAGCATGTCGCGGCCTTTACGCACCGGTTCAATTTTCTACGCGCGACGCCTCTGAAACGGGTCAAGTTCGACCTTTTTGGGGAAGGAAAGACAGGAAATCTTTCAGAATAAAGAACGTACTGCCTTCCGGTTGCTTTACTTTTAAAAAAGGTTACTAACTGTGTGGCCCCGTGAGAAGTTATCACGTAGCTAGCGGTCTCCTTTGTTTTTCAGGTCTGTATTGGCGATTATAAAACGGACAGAACATAAAACACAAACCATGTTGTAATTTTCTCCTGCTTGTTGTTGTGTTTACTGATGAAGTCACTCGTGTGACTTCGTGCTCGGTCGGTGACAGCTGCTCCCCTGCTGCTTTGCGTCTCGTGGGGAGGGCCAAGCAGCAGTTTACGCGAGCGAGATGTGCTGCTGCAGTAACGTGCTGCTGACGGCTCTGGTGGAAAGCCGGGGTTAGGGCATTCATTACTACAGACAGCTGCAAATGTACTGATTAAATGAGCGTCCTACACCTTTAAATAAGTGGGTTAGAGATTAGTTCTGATCAAACAGTTGAGCTATCATCTAGCCATAATTAGGCTAGTTACAAAATCAACAATAGCAGTGTATGCTAATGCTATTTTTCACGTTTTATAGGGATTCCAGCAGAGTTATTATGAAATGTTGGCAAGAACAGTGCAAATAACCACAGAACGTTGTACAAATAACAAGATAATATATCTGTTAAGGTGTAAAAGACTTCTGCAAATGTTTTTTTTATATTATTAGAGTTGCTTTAAGATGACAAAAACATTTTGTTACTGTCTTTTTGAGCCCATCCATCCAATCATAACTAATCTCCACTCTTCCAAACGGAGGTTGAGTTATTTACTGTAGGTAAAATATTTGTTTTAAACTTTTACAAAAACTCCTCTTTAAAAGATCTGAGCTTTCATATGAAGTCAACCTAAAAGTTTGACCTCTTAAGTTTCAAAATTAAAAAGTTTAATGAAAAATAAATGAGCTTTTGGAGCTTTTTTTTAACCGAGCCTCGAGTCTGAGTGGAATAACAGAACTGCTGCCTGACACACTTTGGCACGCCGGATGTCCGTGAGCATGACTGTTCCAGGTCACAATGCTGCAGAACGAGCTTCTCATGTGTTCGTTCACAGAACACCTTTTCAAACAACCTAGAGGAAAAGCTCTGTGTGGTGGCGACGGCCTGAGGCAGACTCACACAGTCACACGCCGCCGTCATCACCACTAATGTGTCCGAGCAAGTTCAACGTCATACTCTAATACCTTCTAACCCTATGACACAAAGCTATTCTGTTTACAGGACCAGACTTTACACAGTTTATTTTTCAGTAACAAGACACAGCAGAGTATAAAAGTTTACTCCTTTTCTCTCAGAAATAAAGAAGCAGCTTTCTGTTTCCCCTGAGGAGAGATTTCCCTCTCACCGTATCGGGTTTGGGCTTTATTCATGTTCAGGCCAGCTCTGTTCAATGAGGGATCACATCAGGAACATAAAACATTCAGGTGAACAATAACATTTTAACTTGAGCACGTTTTTGGCACTTCTGTGTCAGCTTTATTGTTTTCTCATCATTTTATGGCTTGTTTTTGGGTTTTGTAAACAAACGGTGCGTCTAGGCGGCTCGAGGACTCGCTGTCCTCAGATCTGTGAGAGACAGATAATGATGTGTTCAACACGAGTCGATGGTTATTGGAGCTCAGCTCTAATTCTGAAGGAAACAGATTTGGGTGAAATTTGTTAAAATTCTTCCACAGGAGAGGCTTATTTTTACAGAGATGTTAAAGGGGGACAAAATAGTATCAGAGCTCTTCATTTCCTAAATAAAAATATAAAGCATCAAAATAAAATCATCCATGATTAGACGAGACCAGCTAGCTTTAGATTGATTCTTTCATGTAAGAAATCTGAAATTACTAATCCAGGTTACCGATGTTTTAGAGAAACTTTTGGACGAGTTTCACCAGCGGAACTTAATCCTCATCTCAAAATTCGACAGTTTTAAAGGGACTTTACGGAGTTTTGAATTTTTATGCTTGCGATTGCCCCCTCAGGCCAAAAGCGTAATGGCAGCTTCAATAGTAGGCTCGTGCACGAGGCGCGCATGCTGTACATGCACACTCCTTAACGAAATAACAGCTGAGACAGTCCCGTGTGTGTGTGTGTGTGTGTGTGTGTGTGTGTGTGTGTGTGTGTGTGTGTGTGTGGCCTGGAGGACAGAGGACAGGAGAACGCGCAGCTAATTAATTAAATAATGTGGTTCTGTACCTTTCTCTTCAGCACAGCCGACAAAGGTTTATGATGGGTCAGTCCTCCTGCATGCTCAGATCATTCCCTTCCCTTGCTTGAAAAATTGTTCCAAAATGAAATTTGAACCCACATCTTTTTTATCTGTGAATTCAATGCCGTTCGGCGAGTCTCAAAAAAAATTTGGGCATCTTACTGTAAAAAATATACCATTATTGTAAAAAATAAACTCTAAATAAACCATGTTCACATCCAGAATCAAACCCAGGTCTTCCGCACAGGGGTCTGCCATCTTACTGGGTGAGCTAAAGCACCAGTGATGACTTTTGTATCTGTAGTATTTATATTCCTGATGGCAGCTAAAACAACGTTCAAAGAACGGTTCGAAGCAAAAATGGCTATTTTGTTGCTAATTTGCAGGAAATATCTAGAATAAAGTAGCTAAGGGTCCTCAGAAATGTAGCTAGGTTCATCACTAGGCGTGAGGAACAGCGACAAAGTCGCTAAGTTGGCACTGCCTCACTCTCTGCTGCTAAAGCTACAGATAGCAAATGCTACGGGCGATGCCTGAGCGTGAACGCGCATGAAGCAGCCTGCTCGACCCGAGCATCTCTCTTTTTCTGTGATTTTACAGAAAAACAGGCAATCACAGTAAAAATGCCAGGGCTCATTCTACAGGACCAGGGCATTGCAGGAGAATGTATGAAGAAGAAATTTATTATTTCTATACATGTTTTGGCTGTCAAACTTCCATAATGCCCCTTTAACTCTAGTTATTTTGTGCAGACAGATTTCAAATTAGGCATTTTTGTTTTATCAGGATTAAATGGATGTAAGAATGGGAATTAAAGCTATTATAAATATTAACTAATTAAATAATATAATGTAATTTTCACTTCTTGAAACAGGATGTGTTCCTTTTTAAATGCATTTAGCCTATTTTATGTTTTAAAACATTAAAAAGTTAATTTTACAGGTCTGGCGCTGATCGGGTCTGGGTGTGACTAGTGGGCCGTTCCCATCTGTACCGGGTCGGCCCGGGCCGGGTAGTGTAGGTTGTTTACATATCTGGGTTTCCTGGTATTTTTCCGGGCCAACCAAGGCTCATTCTCAGCCCTCTTCTCGAGGGGGTCTGCTTCAGGCCTACCAGGGCCAACACACCCACTGCTGACAGCAAATTCACACCTTCCATTAGAGCAAGCCTCTGATTGGTGGGTAGAATCAGCCCACATGGGCTTAAGACAAGGATGTGTGGAATCAACCGGGCCAGGCTGGGGCCGACTGAGGCTACCCGGCCCGGGCCAACCCGGTACAGATGGGAATGGCCCATTACAGAACTGAACTGGATTTTTCAAGTAATCTGGTTAATCCCAGTTAATCCATATAGTAAAAATAGGGCCATTTATTTTTCCACACATGGCTGGGTTTGTTTCATTCATCTCACTAAATCTTAAGTCGTCATTTGGAAACTATATTTAGAAAAACTGAAGGCTTTCTTTGTCTAATAATGAAATTTGACATTTAAAGTTGTGGTATGTACTTTAACATTTTAAAAGTCATTTTAAAATGCTTACATTTGACCCTTTTCTATCATATAAAGTAGATCATCTTTCATAATTTACTTTTCCCTAAGTCCTTTTCCTGGCCTCTACAGCAAAACAAATCATTTACACAAGCCTAGAGTGTTGACCATTGACTGTAAAATAAACTGGACTAACCCTCCATCACGTTACTCATATGTTTTTGGAAGAGCTGAACTGAAGCCTAATGGGCGTATCTCCCACCATCGCCATCCTGGGCGTGTCTTTTCACTCCCAGAAAATACAAAAATGGACAAAGAGGTGGAGCCGAGTGCGGGGCTGTGAAGATCTGAGCACCCATGACACCTATCAAACTCGAATCTGATGTAGCTACAAGCTAACCAAAGCTAATGGACGTTTCTGAGCACTTTTAGCTAGAAAAATGCAGTTGAGTGATTCTAACATGAAGCACACATAAACTCAGCGATCTGCGGTGTTTCTGTGGTCTACCACAGAGAGCTCCACAGGCAGCCAGCATGATTACAGCCTCACCCCACTTCACTGCCTCCACTGCAGCCAGAGATCCTCCAGAAGGAAGTGGAATGGCATTGAAACTCTTCTGCAGCGGCAGCTTCATGGACCTCTGACTGCAGTAGAAGCAGCAGAGCACAAGCGGTGCTCAACCGCCTCTTTCTGGCTAAAAATGCCCACAAACCTCCGTTAGTTTTGGTTAGCTCACGTTTGGCCACACAGCCCATCCATGCCCCTGATGTTCAAATTTTAAAATCTTCTCTCCTTGATGACGTCACACTTTGAACCACAGCTTTAAGTGACAAAAAAGGAGATAAATATTCCATAAATACTCTAAACCTCCCTCCACCTATACTCTACTGCACTCTATTTCTACTCTCTCACCTCTGGCAGAGCCTGACTCATGTTCTTCCTTCCAGTTAGCTTGTGCTAGCTTTGGTCGAAGCCAGATTTTTACTTCCTCCTTTGAAACTCACTCTTGATAAAACATCTGCCAAAAACATATACCCGCAGGACCTTTACGTTTAATCAGTTATTTCATAATTCTTGGTTCTCTCTTATCTCTTATTCTATGAAAACTTTTATTACAGTTATGCATATACAGCACATAAGGGTAACAGGAGCATGCTTGGCTCATAGAGGTGGGTTCACAACATAAACTGGTAAATCAATAATTTAAAAAACATAGGGGGATGATCATGAAGAAGCTGTACGGGTGGAGAAACATTTAGTCAAAACGTGATATTCATGGGTACTATATTCTATTTATTAATTATTTGCCTTTTATATCACCTTTCACACTTTCTGGGAAGTTTCATTTGAATGCTCACTCAACTCCCTTGTGTGCAGCGATATGGGAGTGATAATGAGGGCCTGTATTGTTGACAGAAGCTGGTTCTGTTACAGAAGACTGGATCCAGAGGTAAAGAGTTCATTATCTCTGGTTTATGAACTTTTGAGCTCATTCAAGGAAAGAAAAGTGCTGACACGTAACTCTTCATCAAACTGAACGGTCGACACTGAAGCTCTGGTTTATTCGGTTTAAACAAATGTTCACAAACTGCTTCGTTACATTTTCGACTTATCGTGTGAGCTCACTCGTATAATATGATTAACGATAGGTTGCCTTAGCAGCTTCCATACATCAGACCCTCACATTGAAGCATCGTGTTTAGATAACAAAAGCACGTCTTCCTGAACGTTATTTCCTCCTGTGAGAGAGGACTTTGCTCCTCTGAGCTCAGTGTTTGCTGCCGTCTGCGGAGCTGGATGTGTTGTTTGCTTCATCGCAGTAATGAATTATGAAACCCGGCTCAAATGTTCCCGAACATATTTTTTGTTAGAAGGGAGCTCTAATAAACTCACACTGAAGCTTTTTATTTATACAGATCTGTGTGAGATCATTAAAAAAGCTGAGCAGAAGTTTCTACCTTGTGATGTGCAAGTGAGCAAAGTGTGTGTGTGTGTGTGTGTGTGTGTGTGTGTGTGTGTGTGTGTGTGTGTGTGTGTGTGTGTGTGTGTGTGTGTGTGTGTGTGTGTGTGTGTGTGTGTGTGTGTGTGTTTAAGCACCCAGAACCAGTCCCTCACTGCTCTGTATCCAAAGCTCTGATCCTTCAGGTTTTTTTAAACACACACACACACTCTCTCTCTCTCTCTCTCTCTCTCTCTCTCTCTCTCTCTCTCTCTCTCTCTCTCTCTCTCTCTCTCTCTCTCTCTCTCTCTCGGTGGAACAAACACCCACAGGGCGTGGAAAAAGGAGCGCCTGTTTTTATGCCACCTTTCTTTCCTACTTCCATTCAGTCTGCTGCACAGGGAAGGAAGTGTGTGTGTGTGTGTGTGTTCTCACTCCAGCTGTACTCAACTCTTTCACACACTCGGGATGGAAGGGGCGTGTGTTCCTGAGGGTCCAGACCTGAAGGAGATGGACGAAGAGGTACTCTGGAACCTGATTAATGACAACCGGCACCGGATTTCTTTGGGAGTCCGACCGTGCATCCTGATCCCGTACCTGAGACAGGCCAGGGTGCTCACAGAGGTGGATGAAGATGAGATCCTTTCATGCCACAACCTCACCAACCGCTGCATGAGAACCAGTGAGCATCTAATGGAATTGTTTTTGACCTTTAGGCTGACTGTGGTCTTCTGCCGGTTGGATTATGGATTAGGAATTCTGTGCAGCATCTGTACTAAATATTTGTATCTGAAACTGGCTCATGATGCTGCTTAGAAGAAAGTGATAGTCCATTTTGGTCACTGATGCTGTTCTGTTTTCTGTATCATATTTCATTAGATTTTCACATATATGAGGAAAAATGACTGATCTGTTTTTTTGTTGTTAAGCCAAATCAAAGATTGGAGTTCAGATAAACATTGCTGTTTTTCTTAGGCTACATGTTGGATCTGCTGAGGAGCCAAGGAAGGAATGGAGCTATAGCTCTACTGGAGGGTCTGATGATCCATTATCCATCCCTCTACACCCAAGTTACTGGACACAAGCCCAGTACAGAACCATCAAGATTCAGTGGTTAGTGGCCTCAAGGTTTCCCCACATCATTTTAGGGAACACCTTGCTAATCACCTGACCTGCATTGCTCTCCTCACAGGACTGATTAAGTACTCTGAGCTGACCGAGTACCTAATCAGAGCAGTAACGGGAATGCAGAACGAGCTGCAGGAGGCTCGTGGCGAAGCAGGCAGAATGAGTGCACAGTGCAAGTCCCTGCAGTCGGAGATCGGACAGATGATGAGTCAGGAGGAGACGTCCAGGAAGATTCAGTCTGAAAACGGACGGCTGCAGAGGCACCTGGGTGCGCTACAGAGGGAGGTTGCTAAGCTGAAGGATGAAAAGTGTGACCTGTCGATACGCTACACAGTGGTGATCGAGGAGAAGTCAGCCATGAGTGGGCGACTCCACGACCTGAACCTCCAGGTACAGTCTATCTCCAAATAGTGTTTGTTTTAATGTTAGAGGATGCTGTGCCAGCATGACTGCAGAGTTTCGATGTAAACAAAGACTCTGGATCAGCTGAAAGCCTGAGGAATGGTCTGCTGCAATTGGTTGTTTATTAAATCCGCTCAGTCTGACAGCCCATTATCTTCAGTCAGCTGAAACGACTCATGTGTACACTTATGAGATTTCATAAAGAAACCCACATGGCTCCTGCTGATGTGTTTAATGATTTTAATGTTGGGAATGATGAGTTCTATATTGCCAACTTAAAGCAACACAGAGCTTTTACGTGCTCCTCTGCCCTACTGGTTGAAAGGAAAATTACAGTTGTCATGAACAGCCCTGTTGCAGCCTGCTGCAGCTAGTGCAAACAACAAGCTAACACTAACATGAGCCAAGTGATAATAAAAAAAAATACACAAAGTAAAAAGATCCAAACTGTTGGATGAAAATGTTATCGCTTACAAGTCCAGTAGCAACAAAGCCAGGTCACCATCAGTCTGTGATTTTGTAGCCTCCTTTAGCTCTCTCAAACTATAGGCTGTGCCGATGTTCACTCTGGTTTTAGCTCTTTGCTTCACTTCCAAAGACAGTACTCATACTTTTACTTCCAGGCTCTGCTATGATGCCAATAGAAAAAGGAAACTTCTTTTTCTTCTTCTTGTACTTTTTATTGACGAACTGAAAAAGAGATCTGCTAGCGTAAAAGCTAACAGCCGTAAAGCAAGTAAAGAGCTCCCCCTAGAAGATCTACCCACTCCACAAAACTGTAAAAGTTAGAGGGTGCATATGAAACTGGTCAAGTCTCTAACCCAACTGAGATTGATGTTAAAGAGGGTTGTGTCCTTGGGCAAGACACTCAACCCGCCTTGCCTGCTGGTCGTGTTTTCCTTTCGAAATTCAATGTTGGAATTTCCATATCTAGACGACCCCCCCCCCCCCCCCGACGCAGTTCCACGGTTAGGAAAACCAATCCCACTGTAGTTTTTAACAGTATGCTAATAAAGCGTGTTTTGTGCAAATTGTTTAAGAACCGGAACCAGGAAGGTGAAAAGATCCTGGAGGTTGGATCAGGCCCAACTGGTCCTGGTTAAATGTTAAATTAGGTAAACTGATTTAAGTTGAACCAAAGAAACTTGATTTCATCACACAGCAGAAAATAGATGTTTAATTGTGTTAGAAAAGAGTTTGTCCTTGTGAAGGTCAAAATATGTCACTTAAACTTATTTTGGGCCTCTGAGAATTGGAATCAGTTCGTAAAAATGTAACAGGATTTTTCTGCAGCAACAAAAAGCTATGAAATCTGGAGCAAAGGAGATGCCCTTCTGATCAGTTCCTGATGGAGAAGAATGTTTGTCTACGTCAAAGCAGTGATCGGATCATAAGGAAATGCAAAACCTTTGTTTGAACTTAAAAACTACAGCAGAAAATTCTTATGTCGAGTTATGCTATTGGATTACATAAGTGAAATAAATGTTTTTAACACAGCTGAAACAAACAGCAGAGCATAATGTTGAGATGTTGTTTTGTGTTGAGGCAGGTGTATCAGCTGCAGTCCGAGCTTCAGAGCCTTCAGAAGGAGAGCGAGATCCAGAAGCAGCGTTCGCTCCGGTGTAACTCTGCTCCGGAGATGCCACGGCTGCAGGAGGAAGTCAGGATGCTGCGCTCGCAGCTGGAGAAGGCACAGATGCTCGACCCGGTGAGAAGAAGCTCCTAAATTACTCTGATCGTTCAGCAGCTACTTTTGTTCTCAGTTTGTTTCTTGGCTCGTTCCATCCAGGCTCGTCAGGACATCCTGGCCCAGGATCTGGCCGAGGCCATCGACAGTCAGGTAGAGCTGGCAGAGCAGCTCAAGTGTTACAGGGAGGAGAATGAAAACCTTCTCAAAGACAAAGAAGGGGTGAGTGTGTGTGTGTGTGTGTGTGTGTGTGTGTGTGTGTGTGTGTGTGTGTGTGTGTGTGTGTGTGTGTGTGTGTGTGTGTGTGTGTGTGTGTTTCTGTGGAGGGCATCATTGGTCAGGAAGGCCGATGCAAATTCAGCCAAATGGCTAAAATAGAAACTGACCTCCCACAGCTTGAAATGTGTGTTTATAGATAACGACAAGCACTCTGCACTACATCCGATTGAGTACTGGTGCTTCACAACTAAGATCAACAGTAATTAAAAAAAGAACCCGAGTGCTCCAGTCCCATCCTTCTTTTAATTTGTGTGTTTATCGATGGTTGTCTTCCCGTGGAAAGCTTCGCAACACGTTGACCTGCTAAATGTTGCTTTTCTGTCAGCTTTTAGATCAGAAAGAGAGTCTGAGCCTTCAGGTGCAGCAGCTGTCCCTGGACTGTAAGATGCATCAGCAGAGAAGCACCGTGGTCCAGAACCAGATGAGAGAACTGCAGGCAGAGCGAGACCAGGTATTTAGGATTCTTCGTGCATAACTTCCGCGTTTTATAGTTTACTTGAAGCTGAACCCCTTCACCAACCACTTCTCTTGGTTCTTGCACAACTCCTACCTGGTCGGTTTGCAGATGTTTACCTGATGATAAACTTTATTCACCTCTGCTGAAGAGGAACGTGTTGTTTGTGAGCCGCCCTTCCAAAGTAAAGGTGCTTGCTGCACCTTTTCCTGTTATGAGGCAACACTCTTCATTTCTATTAAGAGAAACCAAACATTGCAAAGTTTTTTTTTTATAAAAGTAATGCAACGAACGAGCGCACCTGTGCAGGTGACACCTGGCTGTTTTCCCTGAGCTGAAACCAAAGACTCAGGCTGTGATTGATGGGATAGTCCCTGGTTAAATAAGCTCTGCATACTTTGTGGCCAGTTGATTGCAACACAGCTGCTGAATCTTGTGCTATTAAAAGATTATTATCACAAAAATGAGATGACGTTCTAACTTATAATTTTACTTTAGTGCAATAATTCAAACATAATTACACTTGAATATATTTTAAACTCCTTCAGCAGTTTTCAGCAACATCATTCAGCATTTTTGTAGAAAATGTGGCCTAGTTTGTTAAATATCTTGAATTTTCTTTAAAACAAATTTCAAAATGATTATTTTTTTATGCATATGTAACTGTTTAAGACGCACATTAACTTTTAGTTTCTATTTTTAGCTTCCATTATCTATTGTTCCTGCAGAAAGCTGACACCACTTCGACAGCGGTCTGCATTCCTCTCCATCTCTATAGCAACAAGAACCTAATCTGATGTTGCTGCATTCGAACGAGCTGATTCAAATATGCACGTTCACATTTGAATGCAGCAGCATCATGTTTTCCATTGCGAAGATGTTTTTTTTTTTCATGAGTCACGATTCTGTTTCTGCGTGAAAGCAGCTCAAAGGTGTGTCTGCATCTATGGAACGGCTCAGTGTTGGACAGAAATGAATTCCGTCTGCGTTTGTAGGCTTACCTGTCCAGAGACGAGGCTCAGGCCATGATCGCTAACATCCTAGCTGAGAAGGACACCCTGAGGACGCAGCTGGTGGAGCTCCAGGAGACCGTCTTCACCATGCAGGCCCACCGCAGACCCAGAGTACAACAGATGAGTCCTGAAGTATGTTTACAACACGCATCCCGTTGTAGACTAAAACAAATAAACAAACAAAAGCATGTGTAATATCTAATGGTGTGTTTGGATTGAAGAAGAAGGGGGTTGGCTGGGACAGCCCCACATCCAGCAGTGAGGAAAGTCCACTTCCACCTCGACGGAGACTCCGCCGCATGGACGCAGTTAACCCCATGTCCCTGAGCTCCTTCAATTCAGAGGTGATGTGTGGGACGTGCTGGGACAGTTCAACACTCCATCATCGTTCAACCCTTCAGGGACCACATAAGGACATTTGGTGTTGTTTGGTTTCATGGTTGTTTGTTTACAGAGCGAAGATGTCGGGGTGAGCAGCGTCCGCTCCAGAAACGCACAGCCGCCCAGTCCAGAGTCTCTCCGGCGAAGAGAGGAGGTGTTGTACGCAGACAGCAGGTGTGTGTGTGTGTGTGTGTGTGTGTTTGTGTAATTTCCAGTAGACATAGTTGTGGGTTGTTTTACAGATTTACAAACTTGCAGCAGGAAAAAGAAAAGTGAGGCATTCATTCTTTCCGGTGTAACCTGAGTTTCAGTTGGGTGATTGATTCACACGAGTGAGCGTGACACGTCAGCTGTCAAGCTATGAATAAACACACGACTTAAAGCATGCAGTGATGCGTGAGATAATATAAAAGTCTGCGCTGAACTAGTCCTGCATGTTTTTACTTAATAAAAGTAAACGTTGTTTGTTTTTCTCTCGTAGTTTGGAGTCGGCCGACACAGATTCTCTACTGGACGATTTTGTGCTCCTTCCTGATGGTACGCATAAAAAACAGAATTTTTATTTTTGGCTATTTGTGCCGTTTGAGATGATCTGCTTCTGTGTGAGGAATCTGATTACTCCTTGTTCAGGTCTGGAGCTTCTATGACTTAACTAAAAGCCTTTTCTGTGTTTAGTAGAGAAAGAAGACAAGAAGGTAGCCTGGCTCTCCTCTTCTGTTGACTCCAACTCTGTCAGGTACGCAGCACCCCGAATCAGTAGTTTATTAAAAAAATGTTTGAATATTACGTTAAACATTAACGTTTCCTGATGCTTCAGAGCTCCACAACTCTTGATAAAACACACATCTCAATCAAAGTGTGTTTCGACCTTTTGGTTGTGATGCGTCATATGTGAAGCAGTGAGTTAGCTCCGCCTCCTAAGGCAGAATTCAGCATTTAAACTTTGGACTTTACATGACTGAAATTGGATTATGTTTTTCCAACAGTTGATGATGTCATTTGCTCTGACATTTGAGTTTTCTAAAACTTCCTAATAACTCTTCACGTCTGCATCAAACACCGTGGAAAGAATTCTCTGCTGTTTTTCTCTGAGGGATTTTCAGTTTTCAGAAGTCAGCTGTTTGAGGATGAGCGCTCTGTGGTCAGAGAGTGAGACGCACAGTTGTGGGGTGACCATGGTGACCCTAATGGGCCACTGGGAGCAGCTCTAACATTTGTTTTAATCTTGGTTCCCTTTGCACCTCCTACTCAGTTTATGCACCAAAACATTTAGCCCCAGCTTGGATTTATTGCTAATTATTTTACATTACATCTGATTAAAAACATGTAAAAAGTGGGAAACATCACTGTTTTTATCTTGGTGTGCTGTTAAACTCAGCATGTCTGTAAACCATCTACTAATGGCTTTAATCATCAGCTGGAGTGGTGCACTCACACTAACTTTGACATGAAACAGTGACTCATTTGAAGGTTAATCCTTTCCTTGTCTCCCCTCTTCCCATCAGCCACTCAAGAGCCTCGGCCCCTCCCTTCCTGGTGCGTTCTCGTCCCAAAGCCATTCGTGTCAACGGACGAGTCCTCAGCATCTCCTTCCAGGGGGAGGCGCTGCTCAGCCAGCTGACTGTTGTGGGGGGAAACAAAACTGGAGTGTTTGTGCATCAGGTGCATCAGGGCAGTGCAGCTCACACTGTCGGCATCACTCCTGGGGCGCAGATAGTGGAGGTGGGTGTGGATTTATGATTACTCATTAATTACGTGTGGTGAGGGTGTTTCTCATCATTTCCTTGTCCTTCAGGTCGGATGTGAACAAAACAAGAGGGCTCTAAAGATGGTGCTGGAGGACTCCACCTTAGAAGAAGCTACGTGGGCTCTTGGCCAGGTCACAGGCATGTGCCACCTCTCACTCCGGCCCAGACAAGCAGGTAGGTCCCACAGACGCTGGATTCTATAGCTAGATGTCCCACAAGTGTCCAATAGGTCACATTCTCTCATTCCTTTTAAAATAAATTCTTAAAGTATTAACAAGAGACATGGTAGTGACTTAACAGATATCCTCTGGCTGAAAATGACAATTTGTTGCCTGCAGCTGATTTGAAATGTTCAGGAAGTAAACTGTCCTGATATTAAAGTGACAGCTGGAGAAACGAGGAAATAACAGCACAACAAGGTGATCAACCAGCTGTATTTAAGACAATGTCTGTGTTTTATGTTCTTTAATGATTGTTTCTGATTATAATCGGTCACTCTGAGTTTCTTATGCAGGCTGAACATGAAAATAGTCTCCTACATCTATCTCCTGCATTCACTTCTGATAGAAAATAGATGGTGAAACTCTAGGATTTTAAAATCCTGACAGATCGACATCACACTGTCACGTAACATTCATGGACTCACCCATTGTGGCTCACGACGGGGAAGGCTATTGTTGGTTTATTGTCCAGGAAACAGGAAAGCATGTCTCGGCTAGTAAAAGCCAACCGTTAGCATTAGCAACTCCACCACACAGCAGAACACCTCCAGACTTGTGTTATTTGTAGAGATAAAACACCAGTGTTACAAGTCAGTGGTAGAGTCATGTTGCTGTTATCCAATCCGAGGCCAGATGTCCAAATATCAGGAAATAAGACTCCAAATCCTGCGGTGTTCTGCCCCTCTCTGCTGCAGCAGACTTGTCCATGCTGATCCAAGCAATCCTGGGCTTTTTTTGCCCTGAGTACGTCTTGCAAGGCATTCATTCCTTCCAGAGACCACTGCAAATGTATTGATTAAACGAGTTTCCTGCACATTGAAAAACACAAAGAGTAAATATGGTTTATAGGTTGTTTTTGGTTTGTTAAATAGCTCTCGATGGGCGCAGTGTTGTTGTCATTAAGAACAGTTACCTTTATTAACCACTTTCTCACGATCAGCCACACTGTGACTGTTTTAACAAAACAAAGGAACAGTTCTCTGTGAGATGGTGACGCCAGCTGCATAGTTTCCACCTCAGTGCACCCTCACCACCTTAACAACATTCAGGTGTATCGAAGCCTCCGAGGCAGGGACACGTCCTCTGTCCACATTCCTTCTGCTCTGGCAGGGCAGCAGCAACACTGGCAAGCACCCATCTGGTTCTGCTTGTTGTTTTTGTTTTTTAACGTTAGATGACTCAAAGAGCCCTTTCGACCTGTTAAATAGAAATGACTCACACGGATGCTTGAGTGCTGAGATTGCTTCAGCAGATGTTTAATTACACACACACACGTTTATTTCCTTTACCAGTCTATGTTAAATATGAGCGTTACATGCAGACACGGTTCTGTAGTGATTCAGTGTCCTGGTCGTTCTGTTCAGACTACGAGGCGCTGCTGCAGCAGCTGCAGACCAGCGAGACGTCGTCAGGAGACTCCTTCTACATCCGAGTCAATTTGTCAATCCCCGCCGGTGCCGGTGGGACCATGGCCGTGTCCTGCAACGACGTCCTGCACGTGACGAACACTCTACCTGCCGGCGCCGATGATCTGTGGCACGCCAGCCGGGTTCATCCACGTCAGCTGCTGGATCTGCAGAGTGGCACAGTGCCCAATTATTACCGGTTAGTGCTCAACGTGCAGGGGGCTGTAAAAACGAACAAGTAACAATGTATTAGACACGCATTATAAAGTAGGAAAACATTTTGTAAAATACATCAAAAACACAAACTATGAAGCGCCACTCAGCAGATGGAGGTTACACCCACTGACTTTAACTCATCTGTTATTCCGAAGTGTGGCCTTAAGATTCCGTTCATAGATCATCTGGAGCAACAGTGATGGCCCCATCTAACCCCCGGCACACAAAACATAAGCAAACCATAGAATTCATCACCTGGAAACAACATCTAAGGTGTATTTTTTTTGTGTTTATTTAAGAATACGGCCCATTTGTTTACAGAGAGGAAGTAGGGCTTAAAACGTGCTCTGCCTCCAGCCACCAGGGGCTCCAACTTCCACATTTATGTGCTTACACCTACATTTATTGTCTATGCCAGGGGTGTCCAATACTGGTCCTCGAGGGCCGGTATCCAGCACGTTTTCGTTTTAACCTGCTTCAACACACCTGATTTCAATCAGCAGGTGATTAACAGGCTTCTGCAGAGCCTGATGAGCTGCTGCACAGGTGATTCAACCAGCTAATCAAGCGTGTTGAAGCAGAAAAACCACAAAACCTGCTGGTTACCGGCCCTCCAGGACCAGAATTGGACACCCCTGGTCAATGCCAGTGGTTACAGCAAGAATAAGAACTCAGCGCTAACTAACTTTTCCACCTCACAGGGCTCAGCAACTTTTGATCCGAGCAATCGAAGATCTGAGTTTTCAGCCAAAGAAGAGTCAAAAGGTCAGAATCATCTGGAAGACTTTGACCAGCCATCAGATCTAAAGCATGAGTGTAAATGTTTCCTCCTCCGTCAGCAGGATGGACGAGTCGTCCATCAGAGCACACACAAGGCCGTGAGGATCGTCAGCACGGGGCGCCAGGGCTGGAACCCGCTTTGGGTCAGCGTGGAAAATGAAAAGTCAAAGGGCACAGAGTCTGGTAGGGTGACCTGAAAACGCAATCTTCTCATTCATTCTGCTGTAGCATCCACGTTTTAAACGCCTGCTTCTACCTGTCCCACCCTGCAGGCCCTCTGTCTCCATCTAAAAGCTGTATGACCCTCATGCCCTATACCCTGGTCACCCCCAACTTCCCACCTGTGTGCAGACCTGTCCTGCTGCTGCCCTCCGTCCTCGGTCGCATCCTGGACAAGAAGCTAGCCAGCTGGCAGGGCTTTGAGCTCTGTGTGCCCGGTAGGAAACAGATTTTTCTGCTCTTACGATACCTCTGCTTCCTGTTTGATGTTCAGCTAGCTAGCCTCACACTGTTTCTCACAAGCGTTACATGTTTGATGGTTTTACTGTAAGACAGGAAGGAAATAAACCACATGTGCAAATATTTATCAGAATCACAACAGAGGCTATAAAGAGTGAGTGTGTGCCGGTGCTTCCTGCACTGAGGTAAAATAAATATTTGTTGATCTTTGTGGGAAAGTTTCATCATTAGAGCAGCGAAGAACAAAAACACTCGTGCACGAAAAAATGAAGTCGCACCTGTTCCAGATAAGCAGTTATCATGTGGAGAATAACGTTTTCCTTCCGTCTCTCGTCCAGAGGTGTTGAGCTCCAGCGAACAGGCAGCCCGGGTGCAAAGATCCGAGATCCTGGAGGAGTGTGAGCAGGGAGAGAACGGCTTCTACACCCTGAGGAGTGTTGACAAAATCATGAAGAAGGTCAGAACAATATGAGTAGTCGGATTACATTAGATCAAAAACAAGAAATTCAATGAAATAAACAAAATACAACAGACGGGTGTTTTTCTCTTGACTTTTAAACCGCAGAATTTTATCTGATCAAGTTAAAGTCTGATGGATCTGATCGGTTCTGTTCTGAATCCTGCAGGGTATCCACTGTGTGCTGCCGTTGGGTATGGACTGCGTTCGCCGGCTGCACCGATTCAACATCTTCCCCATCATCATCTTCATCGGCCAGTCTGCACGCAGTGCTCGTAAACTCCGGTAAATAACCTCTCCTTCTCCCTAAACTTCCAGTTTATTAAAAATACCACTCCACCGTGGTAAATGTGATCAACCACAACATTATGACCACCAACAAGTGAGGTTGTGGTTCTCATCGTGTATCCGCTAAAACCTGCATCCTGTTTTTGGTGTGTGGAGCCATGTTCCAACCACATAAAGATTATTGCAGATCAGTCGCACCACTTTACATATCAACACCCCCTCCTCATCTGGCCAGCTGTAGGAGCCAATGAAACAGCTTCAAATTACTCACAGCAACACAGGAGCTCATCTAAACTCCTGATCTCCAAAATTGAATACTACACTAGTGGGAAGCAAGCCATCTGAAGAGACGCAGCACCATAATCTACAAGGCTCAAATAATCTTTAACTAACATTTATGTAACAGATCAGAGCTTTTAGAGTTCAAAGAGAAACCTGAATTATTTGCAGGTGGTTTTAGACAACAAAGTTATTCCCTGAAAAGTTTTTAGCTCCATCCTTCTGCCACAAGATCCAGAAGTCTACCGGTATAGACTGGCTGCCTTCATGCCGTCGCTTCTCTAAAAAGCTGCACTGTGACCGTTATTAGATCAGGCTTCAGGGATAAAGTTCATCCTGATTGTTGGTCAGATGGAGAGAGAGGTGATCCAACACACCAGAACATTGTTTTAGTAATAAGGAAGTTGCTCTGGTCTGTTGTGGTCAGGACGTCGCCGAGCGAAAATGGTACAGAATCCCAAATATGAGCAGCTGAAAAGAGCTTCCTCTGTTGGAAAGCTGGGCTCAGCATTAGAGGTGAGATAAGGAGCTCCACCTGCTGGGGAGACTTGGAGTAGAGCTGCGTCCATCCATCTTTCCCTCCATCCATCTGTTTTCGGCTGCTTATCCGGGGTCAGGTCATGGGGGCAGTAGCCTAAGAAGAGAGGCCCAGACTTCCCTCTTCCCAGACACTTGGGCAGCTCCTCCGAGGGAAGGTGTTCCCTGACCAGCCGAGAGACATTGTCTCTCCAACGTGTCCTAGGTTATCCTTTGGTTTAGGTTTTCTCCTGGTTGGACGTGCCCAGAAAACCTCACCAGGGAGGCGTCCTAACTAGATGCCTGAGCCACCTAAAATGGCTCCTCTTGATGTGGAGGAGCAGCGGATCTACTCCGAGCCCCTCCCAGATGACCAGGCTTCTCACTCTATCTCTAAAGGAGAGCCCAGCCACCCTGTGGAGAAAACTCATTTTGGCCGCTTGTATCCGTGATCTCATGCATTCTGTCACTACCCAAAGCTCGTGACCATAGGTGACGGTAAGAATATAGATCGACCGGTAAATCGAGAACTTTGCCTTCCAACTCAGCTCTCTATTCACCACGACAGACCGGTACAACGCCCGCATCACCGCAGACGCAGTGCCAATCTGCCTGACGATCTTGTGCTCCATCTTTCCCTCACTCGTGAACAAGACCCCGAGATACTTAAACTCCTCCATTTGAGGCAGGACCTCATCCCTGACCCGGAGAAGGCATGCCAGGGTTTTGCTCAGAAAGATCTTTGCCCACGTAGATTTTAACAGGCCCTACATGGGTTTTCAGAGGGTTTAGAGTCTTTGTGGGCAAACCCCTGGGGGCCATCGTGGAGACTGCAGACAAACCCTCAGTGTTTCCCCGAGGAATTTTTCCAGCTGTGTGTGTGTGTGTGTGTGGGGGGGGGGGGGGGGGGGGGGGGATTATGACACATCTCACCTTTATGTTAATATTGTTTTATTTGATGCACTCCACTTTGAACTGCACCAATCCAGCAACTGCTGCATTTTAATAACTAGTATTAAAGGTGAACACACCAATATTTGCACAAGAATAATTTCTGTTTTAAACTCTCAGTGACACACTTTGCAGGGGGGTTTGGCATTTAATTTTTCTTGGCGTCTGGAAAAACATCTTCTTTTGCCCCCTTTATTTTGGTCCAAGATCATTACTGGAGGGCATTTAGAGGGCAGCAGTAGCTCAACAGGTTGAGCGGGTTGTCCAGTAATCGGAAGGTTGCAGGTTCGATCCCGGCTCCGGACAGAGAATTCTGCTGTTGTGTCCTTGGTCAAGACACTTAACCCACCTTGCCAGCTGACGGTGGTCAGAGGGACCGGTGGCGCCTGTGCTCGGCAGCCTCGCCTCTGTCATTGCGCCCCAGGGCAGCTGTGGCTACATTGTAGCTCATCACCATCAGTGTGTGAATGTGTGTGTGAATGGATGAATGATACACTGTAGTGTAAAGCGCTTTGGAGTCCTTACTCTGAGAGGCGCTATACAATTGCGGGTCATTTACATTATCATTTACTGGGCTGGCCCTGTTAAAAACGCTCTACACCCCTGCTTAGTGGACTTAATGAAGTATTTTTAAGCCAGTATAAAAATGACTGAAACACAAATTTACATATTTGTCATTGTTGACCAATATCTTTGAATTAATTTATTTGTTAAGAACATCAAGATGCATTACAGTGAACATTATAATAAAGTACATTTTTCTAGTGCAGATTGGAGACAACCCATAGAAGCACTGATTTGATCTCATTTCAGAGAAAAATAGAACAGGTCAGATGAACCTAATAAATAAAATTACTAACATAAAGTCAGGAATGTGTGTCTTTGCTTCATCGTTCTGGTGCTGAAAACATCACTAATGTGGATCAAAGGAGATACACAGATGAATGCACCTCTTATTTATTATTTGGAAATTAGTGGGTGTGGTTTACATCAATACATTATTTTAAATCTGAAATTGATCAGAAGTTGATATGTGTATTGTTTATTTGAAAACTATTTACAGAGCAGCCTCAGAATTGAGATTAAATATTTTTGATCACAACAGTAAAGGAACTATTACAGAACAAGTTTTTCAATAAAATCAGAACATTAATATTTAAGTGCATGAATTAATACATCTGAACTCATGCAGTAGGAACTAGGAAATATGAAATACTAGAACCATTTTATTTTAATTTGATTAAACAGATTTTTCCCCACACACAGTTAAAAAAAAACAATGTTGATTAAGGTGTGTGTGACAGAGAGATAGAGAGGGAGAGAGAGGGGGGGGAGAGAGAGTTAAAATAATTTTAAATAAACCCGACAGGAGCGGAGGCAGTGACCGACGCATGCACGAGCCGTTTTCAGCTCTGTCTTGTCAAATGCACCACGTACGTTACGAAAAAAGTAACTTTAAATATTTAACCAAAAAAGAGGCGAGCTGAAGAAAACCTAGGGAGCACCGAAGAAACGTGAGCAACAGTGAAGCAAGCACAGAGAGGTCCGTTACTGTGTGTGTGTGTGTGTGTGTGTGTGTGTGTGTGTGTGTGTGTGTGTGTGTGTGTGTGTGTGTGTGTGTGTGTGTGTGTGTGTGTGTGTGTGTGTGTGTGTGTGTGTGTGTGTGTGTGTGTGTGTGTGTGTGTGTGTGTGTGTGTGTGTGTGTGTGTGTGTGTGTGTGTGTGTGTGTGTGTGTGTGTGTGTGTGTGTGTGCGTGGATCCCTGGGCTGGACTGAGCTGCCGGCTGCAGAGTTTTGTGTGTAGGGAGGGGCGGGCGCTCAATGTGACTGGCCAATCACAGAGCGTGAAGACAGTCAGTTACCCAATGAGGAGTTTCCTTCAGCACGATTACAGATATTTACGAGTTTTACACTCGTTTCATGCTCGTATTCGTCAAAAATGCTTTATCCGTACGCTCATCCCTCGCTGTAACCACCCTGCCCTGCCTCCTCCTCCTTGCTGCCTGCCGGCTGTGATCACAAGCAACAACACAGTAGTTCCCGCTGCTTCTTCGGGAAACGGTGCAAAAATAAATAAATAAAAAATCTATAAAACTTGGGATCTTGTAGGCATGGCGGTGGGATTTCAGCTGTGGCGGGCCGCCACGGCTACGCCTATGTAAGGGAAACACTGAACCCTAGTGGGACCCATACGACTTGCCCATTTATAATCTTTTGGGGCCCACCTATGTGTGCAGGCTAGGAGGGACCTAAGCCCGTTTCAGAGGGCCTCGTTGTACCCCATACTCCCTAAGTAACTCCCCAACGGCCCCCTGAGGGACGCAGTTGAACGCCTTCTCCAAATCCACAAAACACATGTAGATTGGTTGGGCAAACTCCCATGGACTCTCCAGGATCCCCCTAAGGGTATAGAGCTGGTCCAGTGTTCCACGACCAGGACGAAAACCACAGTGTTCCTCCTGAATCTGAGGTTCAACAATCCAATGGACCCTCCTCTCCAGAACCCCTGAATAGACCTTACCAGGGAGGCTCAGGAGTGTGATCCCCCTGTAGTTGAAACACACCCTTTTTTAAATAGGCGAACCACCACCTCAGTCTGCCAATCCAGTCAAACTGTCCCCGATGTCCACGCAATATTGCAGAACCGCATCAGCTAACACAACCCCACAACATCCAGAGCCTTAAGGAACTCTGGGCGGATCTCGTCCACCCCTGGAGCCTTGCCACTGAGGAGTTTTTTGACCACCTCGGTGACCTCTGCACCAGAGATTGGAGACCCCAACTCAAAGTCCCCAAACTCTGCTTCCTGACTGGAAGATGTGCCGGTGGGATTGAGGAGGTCTTCAAAGTATTCCACTCACGGATCCCCCAATGTCCAAAGTAGAGTCAGCAGCACACCGTCCCCACTATAAATAGTTTCTCCTCCTGAGGCACCAGATGGTGGACCAGAATCTCCTCAAAGCCATACGGATGTCTTGCTCCATGTCTCATCAAACTCCTCCCACGCCTGTTTTCCCGGTACGTTTCGTTTGTGGAAACGTACCGGGAAAACAGGTAACAAAACTGTTCTGTGTTTTAAAAAAGAACTACAGCATGGAATCAAAGCCAAATCACTGCCAGGTAGATGTTAGTTGACAGCTCCGCCCCCTCTTCACCTGAGTGTCCAAGACATGCAGCCGCAGATCAGATGAGACGACAACAAAGTCGATCATCAAGCTGTGGCCTAAGGTATCCTGGTGCCGTGAGTGCATATGAACACCTTTATGTCTGAACATGGCGTACATTACGGAGCTGCGCCCCTCCTCATGGTTTGGATGCTTTCTTGTGTCTTCTCAATATTTTCGAGAAATGTTCGTCCTCAGAGGAAACCATGGAAACTCCTGAAGAGTTTATTTGGGAACACCAAACAAGATCTGGCCTGGTTTCCTTTCTAGACCTTTCCTACCTGACCTTAGGCAAGAGGAAGAAAGGGGCTTATTGGACTCACCTGCGTACACCGTCTACCTTTTGTATTCTGCAGTTTGTACAAAGTCTGTGAGGATGTATTATCTGATGTTTGCCTTGTTTCAGGTCCAAGCTGCAGCGCCACAACCAGTCAGAGGAACAGCTGCTGGCGTGTTCGAGGAGCGAAGAACCAATGCTGGACAAGCTGCCATGTTTGTACCACAACATGTCCCCAGACTCTTGGTGTGACCAGACTTCCCTGCTGAATGCCCTGCGCACCGTCATCTGGGAGGAGCAGAGGAGGATCGTCTGGGTGGAGCCGGACCTGTGGTGAAGCAGAAGAGAGAAAAAAAAAAAGATTTACCTTTAAAGTTGGTGGTAATGTCAACAATAAACACTGAGATTACAGATAAGCTTTACAAGAAAGGTTTTTGTAAACATGTGTATGTATCTATGATACTTTAGGTAAACAAATTACTTGTTAGCTGCTATGATGCAGAGATGTTTTGGGAATATTTTCTATGCTGTAATTGTGCTTTTTATTTTAGGCAGTTGTTTATAAAAAACATGTTTAAAGACAACAAATGTATTGGCTCCTATAGGTCATTCCTCACCATAGAGGATGGTGACAGAATTTTCTAACGCTGCCTCAATAAAGCAACTGATGCATAAGTGTAACAGGAGATTTGTATCCTGTAGCAATTCTTCTTCTCTGATCCTGCTTCTTCTTCAGTTTGGTGTTTTCCTTCCGGCTTCCATAAATATTTGGTCTGTTTAAAACCAAAATATAAACTTGTCTTTCAAAATTCACCAGGAAATTTATATAGAATAGAAAATTCCTTTGTCCCTCAGTGTGTACATTTTGATCATTCATGATCTATTAATAATGCATATAAATTCAACGTACACTTCACATTTTCTACATTCTAAAATTGATTCTACAAAAAAATACACGTTAATAACAGTCAAGTCTTACGAAATGAGAATGAGACACGCTTAAAACAAGGTTTTCCGAGTTATATTGAACGCAGCACTATCTTGATTGGTCAGAAATGTTCAGAATCCTAACCAATCAGTGGTAGAGTAGGGCGGGGCTTTTAATGGTAACAAAAATGGTTTCCATTACCCTGGTGTTCGTCAAGTAGCTAAAAATAAGTAAGTAATTTAATTTGTTCATGTTGTTTGCACTTTTACTTTTTAGTGAAACTATACTAGCTTTTGATGCTAATTTTATTACCTAAATTTTTTAACCAACTTTTTTTTCTTTTTTAGATACAAATGAACGCAAACAGTTAGCTTACAGGATAGTTAGCATCCAAGTTATCTATATTGTCGGGTCACTGATTGTTGGAGAAATAAACTCAGTAAGATATGAGTAAAAATAAGAACCATGTCAGAAAAATTTCTGTCCGTTTTATTCACAAATATAAGCTAAACGGATAAATGTTGAAGTTTAAAAGGGTGTTTTACCTTTACTGACCGCTTGTGGGCGCCAGAGAGAAGTGAATGTGGTTCAGAGGGAGCGGCTGAGGATGGACGACGAAGGGAACAAGGTTAAAAACAAGCAGAGCAGGGATGAGAGAGAGAAGAAAGAGGACACTTTATCTTATGGTGTCTCTCTGCTCCTGCAGTCAATCGTTGCTTTCCTTCACCCACGCTCAATCTCTCCTGTTGGTTAAATCTGTTTTATTATTGCCTAGATCTGTGTGATTTATCTAAGGACTTTAAAATCTGTTTCACTCCTGGAAGATATCTTTGTTGCACAAACCCTCCCTCTTGTTGCTGGGAGACCACTCCAGTTACTTGTGTGATCCCAGGCAGTGACAGAAGAGGAAGAAGGAGAGGAAACTTGTCTGTAGAAAGTAGAATTAGGAGATAATAAAGAAAGAAATAGGAATTTATTTAGAAAAAATATGTCATCATCTACCTTATATTTTATTTATTTATTTATTTATTGCTCTGATTGGTTTAATTGAATTATTGGTTAGTTTATGGATTAACTGATCAAATGTTTGATTTTATTTATGAACCGTGCAAAAATAATTGCAATTCAACAGTTGGTTAAATTCAGTGTTCTAGAGTTGATTCAGGTGCAGAAATATTTTTCATCCACTGTTGTTTTTAGTGTTTTTAGTGACATTCTAGCAAGTAAACAAGGTAGGAAACATCTAGATATCGGCAAGGAAAATCTGCCCTTAAAATTGGCTGACCATGACCTCTACATATAGGTATCATCATCAGAAAAACCCATCTGTCCATCTCTACCTGGGTGGGTTAGGAGTTAAACCTTAAATAAATAGGACTCAGCTATGACTTTTATTGTGTTTTACACACATACACACACGTATATAAATATACGTGTGTGTACTATGTATATATGTATATAGTCACAAAAGGATTATCAGAAATGTCCTGGCAAAAGCTCATCAGGACATGTTTCATTTAGGGTTGCACAATAGGTATCGTCCAATATTAGTCATTTTTTAACATATTGGTAAATAAAACTGGGCTGATATTAATAAACAATTTTTTTATTTCAATTTGTTTCCATTTGTATCTCAGAGGGTGAGGGGTGACAATGCACAATAATTTGGTCATGGGAGAGATAGCTAGATAGACAGACGGACAGATGATTTCATTCAATGTGGAGGCAGATCTTTTTTCAAGTGCCATACACTTGCTTCTGTACTGCCACCTTTATGCTGAATTTCTTTTTAAAACAACATCAAAAATGTGCATGAGTTTGGTCTTTGGAAGGGGTTGTGTGTCACCATTTGGATGGAAAGTGTAGTAGTACTGTTTATTTATTTATTTATGTTTTAATCAAATATTATTTATGGAGCTGAACTAAAAAAATCAAATTCAGCTAGAAGAATCTGATTTGTCTGCAGAAATGCTGTTTGAATGCTGAGGAGGATAATTGAGCTGAATGACAGATAGGGATGGGTACCGAATTCTGTACTTTTTAAGGTACCGACCGAATTCCATAGTACCGACCGAGCACCGATTCACGTCATTTCAAACGGTGCCTCGTTTCGGTACCCGTCCTTCATAACGAGAACTTGCCAAGACAGCTGCGCATGCGCAAGAGCGTTATGTCGTCGCTCGCTGCGAGCCAGTTGTAAACAGAGCAGCATGGGTAGAAAGAACGAACGCTAAAGCTTGGGTCCACTTCACTAAATGTGATGGGTAACTGGGTGATGATGAAACCATCGACAACGATCTAAGTGAGACATCCTCATCTTAATCTGCTCCGGTAGGTAAATAAAATTAGCTTGATATGTTAGCTTCCGTTTCGCTAATGGTGCGTTCGCTTTCTCCTCGGAACTCCAAATTCCCGACTAGAAGAACATGAACGCGCTCTAAAGTTTGGCTTCACTTTACTAAATGCGGCAGGTGATTGGGTGAAGACGAAACCAGTGACAACGATCTAAGTGTGAGGCATCATCGTTTTAATCTGCTCCAGCAGCTAAATAAACTTTAAGATAACGTTAGCTTGGTATGTTAGCTTCCATTGCTACCATTGTTGTCAGTTAATGGTGCGTTCGCTTTCTCCTCAGAAATTCTAACTTCCCAGTAGGAAAAATCAAATGAAAAAAGACAGCAAAAGGAATGAAAATACACAGTAAATTTAGTTCACAGTAAAGTTGTTTGCTTCAGTTTAATTATCAGCTTATAAAACTACAAGGATGATGTTAAAATTCAAACAGTTGTATGTTATTTATCGTGATATTTATCAAATATTGTTATATATTGAGAAAAATATATATTTCATTATAAAAGAGAATTAAAAGAATAAACACTCAAAAGTATCGAAAATTGGTACCGTTAAGCACCGGTATCGATTCGTAGGTACCGGGAATTAGTACCGGTGTCGGTACAGTATCTGCTCGGGTGCAAGATCGGCTCGGGGTCCTTCGACTGCCGATGACGTCAAAGTACGGCAAACCCACTCGGACAAAATACACTACACATCTATACTGTTGGAAAGAATTTAGCAGTTTCGTTATTAAAATAATGTTTCTTAAGACGTAAGTTTGTGTTTATAATAGTATTTGTAAAATAAAACACTATATTTGATTCATGTTGAACTCCTCTTTGAGCACATCCCTTGAAGGATCATAGGTATTAGCAACACCTGTGAAATTGTATTTGCAGGAAAGAAGTGTGTCCCGTTTATTGAAGTATTTGTGTTGAGTTTTTGACGTCTTCTCCATGCGTAGTTCAGTTACGCTCATAGCTGCTAGGCAAAGCTCTGGAGTTAAAAGTTTTCTGGCTTTACTAAAATACCTGTCTGTACTTATTTGATTGATGGTAGTTTTACTTTCTATTAGACTCCAAATGTAATCATTTGGCACGTTTCTAATTCATAATTTGTAATAATGTAATCGGCGATATTAGCATTAGCATTCCTATGGGTTTTTCCATGTATATTAGCATTGCGCTAACCACTCGCTGCCAAATTGCAGCCTTTGCCATTAGAAAATCTCCTTTTGTCACATTGCAATTTAATTGCACATGCAGTTAATCGTTCAGCCCTAATATACATGCAGCTCTATGCTAAAAGTGTATTTTCAAAGAGGTAATGATGGATTTCTTTGTAAAAGTTGTCCATCTTTCCAATAGAAAAAATTTGCCTGGACCGTCACGTGATAACAACGTTACGTGATTATGTAATTCCATAAGGTTCATGTTCAGCCAATCAACTACTTTGACGTCATCGGCAGTCGACGGACCCGAGCCGATCTTGCACCCGAGCAGATCTTGTACCGACACCGGATCGATTCAAATGTCAAAGGTACCCATCCATAATGACAGAAACAGCTCTGTAGTTTGGTTTGCGTCATTTTTCACAAAAGAAAATTTGATCTGTGCTCACTTCACACCAGATATAACAGCAAGGAAGACCATTTAAACTGGTCCACAGGAGGAAACAAGATTATTTCCTGTTTAGTGGATTATTAACTCACATGTTGTATATCGTGGATTATAAAAATGAAACAGTGTGCTTCTTCCTGCACAGAGCGCTGACCTTCTGATGACCTCACAGTGTGAAACATGTCAGAGGTGTGGCTGCAGCCTCCTGTGAGTGTCTTCAGGCTAACACACACACACACACACACACACACACACACACACACACACACACACACACACACACACACACACACACACACACACACACACACACACACACACACACACACACACAAAGCTCACCTGCGTGGATTAAACCCTCACAGGAACTCTGTCAACGGTTCTTAGGAGAAACAAACCTGTATCCACTTCAAATCCGGTGTCTTTCATCTGAACTCTAAAACATGCATGATGCGGCTCGGCTCAGCTCAGAGTTCAACAAGTTCTGTTCTAACATGTTTGTCTTTAAGGATTAACGTCAGAATAAGTTTCTGTCTGACAAAAGTGGCCAAATATTAATTTATTATATGAAACATTCTTTCTATTCTTTCTAAAACTCATCCTCTGATCATCTCCCTGTTATCTGTCGTTCCGACTTACTTTTTTTTTTTACTTCAGAAGAGAAAGTATAGAAAATAAAATAAACACCAGTCTTATCTGTTCATCATCTCCATTGTTCCTTTGACGTTAGAGATCCAATCTCACACCTTTTCACACCTTTAGCGTCATTTTAATCCTATCAGTAATCCATAAAATACATCTGTTTTTCTTCTTAACCCATTCTCTCACATAAGCGTGCAGCACTTTATTTCATAGATTTATCACCTTTTGCATTACACCCACTGGAGATCTAATTATGGGGGAGTTAAGGTTGAAAAGGAACACCTTTATAATATGATGCGTTCAACCTTTTTACTTAATTTTCTACTTTTGGGGGTTCGAGATTATTTCCCTCTGGGCTGTGACTATTCTAGAATTGCAAATTTAGAGCTCATGACACTTTAACCCGAAATACAAAAAAACTGCAACATATATTTCTTATTTTTAACTTTTTTTCTTATTATTTAGAATTTTTTGTGCTTTTAAAGATACTTTACAAAAAAAACTTTAAATGGTTTAACCAAAGGGCTGCGATGGGGTGAAAAGGCTGGCATTTAGCTTAAAGCTGCTTGGTCAAAATGGGCAGAAATATGACGTGTTGGCAGGGCTGGGTATCGAGGCTCTGTATCGTCTTCCTGGGTCGTGGCTGCAGCGGGCCGGCAGCCGAATCCCGCGGTCAAAGCTCCACCACGGCAAGCTGATCTCCGCTGCTGTGGAGCAGCAAAGACTGGGCTGAGGCTGTGCTTTTCACTCTTGGAGCTCTCTGAGCCAATGAAACTCCGGTGAGTTGATGCGTGTTTCACGTTAGTATCACACAACTGCATTTTTCTGGCTAAGCTCCAGTAAAACTTTGTTAGCTTCAGTTAGCGCTGTTAGCTTGTAGCTGCAAGCAGTGGCGGAATGAGTTCCTTTAAATTCCGCTCTCAGCTCCACCTCTTTGCCCATTTTTGTATTGTCCAAAGGTGTGGAGATGTGTGACACAAGATGGCTGTGATCAGAACCGCCCACTAAGCTTCAAGTTGAAGCCTCAGAAACCTACAGGTGATGTAATTTACAGTCACTGGATGTTACGTACATTTTAAGTATATTTTTGATAAAAGTACACGTGTGACTTTTGAGACATGAAGGTTTGACTTTTAATTAATAGTTTTATCTAAATACTTCAGCTAATTCAGCTAAAAAAATTGTTGGCCAGCCCTATTTTTAATTGACTAAATCTATCAGGAGCCGAGACTACACAAACATTCATTTAAGTCAAACTCAAACAAACTATAAAGTGCATCGGACTTTGTTTGCAGATAGGTTTATAGATTAAACTTGTCTAACTGGATTTTATCAAATCCTGTCCTCAGTCTGGTTTGCCCAGATCATCCGTCATCCGCCAGAGCAATAATTAAGAGTTTTAAAATAAAACGTAGTAAAAGGATCAAGAGAAGCAGCTGTCATAACAAGTTTTGGCGTTGTTTTGTCATCCGAACTTGAGCGAACACATTCTTCCCCACACCCACGCTGGCTTTGGTCTCAGAGACAATCCCAGAAAGGTCTAAAGAGAAACAAATCATCTGTTTTTCTGTAAAATTAGCCGGCATGAATCCATGAAAAGTTCTGACTGGTGGGAATAAACACGTTTTATATTTTCAGTTAAACTGTTAAGATATTTCAAGAGAATTAAAAAAAAACGTTACCTTAACTTCCACAGAAGATTCACCTCCCTTATTCCCGCCCTCCCCATCCATCCCCCTTCCCCATCTCACCCGTTTTTCTCCGGCTGATGGCTGTGACTGCGGTTTTGTTTGTGGAGGTCAAGAAGAGTCAGAAGCACTCACTGATCAGGGTCAGAGTTGCTGCACGGATGAAATAATTTAACACCATCGTGTGACTGAGCAAGACAAAACACATCCAGGGATCAAATACATTTATCAGTATTAATATAATAAAACAAAAACTATTTGGTGTTTTTGGAAAACCGAGGGTTGAATGTTAGCTTTTGTAGGTCTGTTCTTATATAATTCATGTGAATAGATTTAAAGGTTTTACTGGTTGCAAATGTCCCCAGACATCATTTATGTTTAGAAAACCAAAGAGATATTTACCTTTGCAGATGCTGCTGATTGTGTCAGTCTTAATCTAAATATGAAACCCTGTGAGGTCGATAATCATCAGAGTTTACAGCCCGTCTTCTCCGGACCACTGATCCGTCCGTATAAAGCACCTCATAGTCTATAAACGCAGCTTCAGCTGAAATAACCACCATCTATTAACCGACCTGCTGTCGCCCCGCCACCAGACGATCAATACCTCCTGATAATGAAGTCATTGACTCACAGTAAATGATAGATAAAAACAAGGTCTCCCGTAGTTTCCTTGTTCTGTGGTTTTAGCTCTGTGATGTAAATGAACTTCTGCTCTTCTGGGGGTCTGACAACAGGAATATCTAATCAGCCAATCACTTAGAAGCCACCCAACACTTTCTATACGACCTGCCGAAGTTTATCGCGTCAGACCCGTGTCACAACCCGTGCACGCGCATTGGGTCCACAGCGCGCGTGTGAACGGGACTCGCGAGCGAAAATATACATGGCAGCGCGCGCGTGAACGGGACTCGCGAGCGAAAATATACATGGCGAGAGGTCATTTGTGCACTGAGAGGGAGCAAACTGTGTCTGTGAGCGCACAAGGATGTGCACAAGTGACAAACCTGCATGCGCGCGTTGCCAACGAGCACACGGCAGAGGAAAACGTGCGCGCGCGGCAGCCTCTCTGCGCGCTCGGCAGCCTCTGCGCGCTCGGTTTCTAATTCCGCTCGCTCGGCTGTGAGGAGTTTTGGCACTCTGGAGGCGTGGCCTGTGGCAGATCTTCCCTGTCCTCTGATTGGTTAGTTCACCCCGCACTTTACTCTCTAGCTATCTATATAAAAAAATCTGAGATACAGCAGTTGCTGGCATAGCTCAGCTGGGAGAGCGGGTGACTCTCACTCTGGAGGATCCAGGTTCGAGTCCGGCCAAGTAACATAGAGTTGATGTCATATTATTCTTTCCTAATTCCTGTGATATTATTTTACAGTTGTGACCGTTCAACTGTCATTAAACGTCCGAATGTTTGCTGGGCAGTGTTTTAAAAAGTGCACATAAGCTAGATGGTTTTAACCAGGTAAAAATAGACTTGTGGGTGTAGGTATGTTCAAGTTTAAAAAGTTCTTGCCTCATTAATGTATTGTTTATTTTTCTCAGCATTTAATTGACAAATTATCCTTTCAAATAATTAATTGATGAGTTACATAATTGTCCATTTAGAATTGTTGAATGGACTGAGTCAAGTTTGGTGCACTTTATATATTTCAAAACATGTTTTTTTTTATTTTGCATATAAATAATTTTAATGTTAATTTATTGAAATATTTCTATTTTTTCATTACCTCACCCTTGTTTTGACAAAAACAAGACCTTGCTGGATAATATCACTGAGAAACTATTTGTTCACAGTACTTGGCTCAGTGAGGATCTGTGTACCAAATGAGGAGATGCTCAGAAATCTGTCTGCAGATTGTTACAACCCAGACTGGAAGTGGTGGGCTGTAATAAGAAAGGAGACCAAACAGAGGAGTGGGGGTTCAACAACTGATTTATTTAACCAAAGTAAGGATTTACTAAAGCAGATCAGTGCAGTCAAGAATTACTGGTGTTTGGGTAGTCCTGAACGTGTTGTGATGCCCCCACCGTCTCGTTGGGTTTTCATTTGTGTTTAATTGTGTTTTTCTTCTGTTGTAGGCAGCTGGTTAAGCAGCCTTGGAGGCACCTGGGCTCAGGGTGTGGTGCTGCCTACAAAGCCTACTGTTTTTCTGCTTTCACTGGGTCTCTCCTGTGTGGTGGAGAGTCCTCACTGGCCATTTTCTGTTCACTAACTTGCTTTAGTAAATCCTTACTTTTGTTAAATAAATCAGTTGTTGAACCCCCCACTCCTCTGTTTGGTCTCCTTTCTTATTACAGCCCACCACTTCCAGTCTGGGTTGTAACAATCTGCAGACAGATTTTTGAGTATCTCCTCATTTGGTACACAGATCCTCACTGAGCCAAGTACTGTGAACAAATAGTTTCTCCATGATATTATCCAGCAAGGTCTTGTTTTTGTCAAAACAAGGGTGAGGTAATGAAAAAATAGAAATATTTCATTAAATTAACATTTAAATTATTTATATGCATCATTAAAAAAAACATGTTTTGAAATATATAAAGTGCACCAAACTTGACTCAGTCCATTCAACAATTCTAAATGGACAATTATGTAACTCATCAATTAATTATTTGAAAGGATAATTTGTCAATTAAATACTGAAAAAAATAAACAATTCATTAATGAGGCAAGAACTTTTCTTTCTTTCTCTCTCTCTCTCTCTCTCTCTCTCTCTCTCTCTCTCTCTCTCTCTCTCTCTCTCTCTCTCTCTCTCTCTCTCTCTCTCTCTCTCTCTCTCTCTCTCTCTCTCTCTTTCCTCTGCCGTGTGCTCGTTGACAACGCGCGCATGCAGGTTTGTCACTTGTGCACATCCTTGTGCGCTCACAGACACAGTTTGCTCCCTCTCAGTGCACAAATGACCTCTCGCCATGTATGTTTGCGCTCGCGAGTCCCGTTCACACGCGCGCTGTGGACCCAATGCGCGTGCACGGGTTGTGGCACGCTTTAAACGCCATAGAAGTTCCAACTGAGCATTGGCATGGAGGAGGACGGAGATTTAAGGGACTTTGGTTGTTGGGGCCAGACTGGCAACTCTAGAGTTTACAAGATGTCCAGCGAGCTTCAGTCATGTGGACAAAAATGTCTTGTTGAGGTCAGAAGAGAATGGTCAGTCTGGTTCTAGATGATACAAATACAACAGCAGCTCAGATTACCACTGGTTTTAGAATTGGATAACATTGTTTAGATCCATCCTCACTCAATGCTTAGCTGATGATGATGTAATCGGTCTTTGTCAGACATGTGACCTTCATTTCAACCACACCCCCTTAGTGCCATTTTGGGTGTATGACTCATGTTGCTAGGGTAAGCCGCAGCTGAAGTTGAAGCAGCACACAAGAGTGAAATGTCTTTGTCTGACTTTGAACCCCTTAATACCACCTGAGCCTGGTTTAAACACCACAGCCTTCCTGAGAATTGTTGCTGACCGTGTCCATCCCTTTATGGCCACATGGACCCATCTTTTACTACTATGATAATGCACCATCTCACAAAGCTCAGATCATCTTTGACTGGCTTCTAGAACATGACCATGAGTTCACTGGACCCCAGTGGCCCCTAAAGTCACCAGATCTCAGTCAAGAACCTTTGAGATGTGGTGGAACAGGAAGTTCCCATCATGGATGGAGCTGATGCTGTCATGTCCGCATGGATCAGAACTTCTGAAGAAGGTTTCCTCAACACCTGGTTGAATACTCAAAATTTAAGGCAGTTCTGATGACTAAAGGGAGTCCAACTTGGTATTGGTAATGTCTACCTGATGATGTTTACATCAGTTTGGTACTTTTCATACAGCTGTTCATCAGAATTTAAAACATCGCTCCTCCAAAAGGATGATTCCTGAGCCAACCCTTCTGTAAGAAAAGCTGGAGATCTTGGTTTGTTGCTTCCACACACTACTGCTGTTGTTGAGTTGATCTCCAACAATGATGAAGATGATGACCTGTAGGAATGGTGTGCTGCATAAGCTAACTGTAGCTGATTCTCCTTCTGCTTAGTTATCAGTTAATCATGCACAGGCTCAGCCAACAGATGATTTTTTTTTACAATATTTGAATTCAAATATAATATCCGATATTATCGATGTCTGATTTTATTCTTTTAACGACAAAACATTTTTGCCACGCAAACTCTTGACGGAGCTGAATTATTGTTTTAGAATAATTTAGTTTGTTTGGGACAACTTGTGAAGAAGTAGGTTTTTACCCCTTGAAACATTTGTCAGGATTATCTCAAGAGGATGTGGTTCAGCTGCAGGTGGACACAAAACAAATTTGGTTCTTTTTTAGCTTAAAGTAAAGTAGTTTTAATATTTTTCACAGATAATATTTAAAATCTAAGAATGCATGGTAGGAGATATATGATGATAGTTCTCTAAAGGATTCAGCTTTTATTTATTTATGAGGTGGGTGTTGGTTTCTATCTCTATCTGACATTAAGAGGTAGACTATATCATTACTATATTGGATATTGGTTAAATACAAGGCAATATTGAACATCCACACTGGAAACAGATCTGATGTCCTATTTATGATTTGGTAAAAATCACCTGTGTTTCTACTTGTCTTGTGCCCCCCAAGACCTTCTGTTAGTCATCTATAGGTCAGGGTTAGTGAGCTCTAGTGATTATAACAGTTATGGATGAGGTGGTTGTTCACATCTGCTTGTGATGAGCAGTGTGCATGCGTGTGTGCGTGCGTGTGTGCATGTGTGTGTGTATGTGTGTGTGCATGTGTGTGTGTGTGTGTGTGTGTGTGTGTGTGTGTGTGTGTGTGTGTGTGTGTGGTCTGAGCCTCAGGTTGATCCATGTTGATCTGACAGGAAACACAGAGAATCAGAATTTGCCTGCAGCCAACAACTCCCCACACCCCCGATGCACTTTCTCATCACCACACACGGGTTCAGTCCTCCTTCCTTTTTACTTCCTCCATCTCTCTTGCTTTCCCCTCCCCTGCGCTCCTCTTCTCCACTCTCCTCCCTCCAGGACGTGAGGAGAGACAACCAGCCTGAAGTGGATGTCGAGGGGAATTAGACACCAGCAGACAATGTGATTTTGTCGTCTTCAAGGGTTTCTGTTCTTTCACAGATGGCAAGGAAGGTTTGCACCGTAGCCTTAAAAACAGCTTGGGTTATAGGAGGGAATGCAGAGGCAGAAGAGAAGGTCAGAGCGATGAGATCGAAAAGGCGAAGGAGGTGCTAGAAAGACGTAAAAGCATTTTGAAGGAGAATAGGAATCGCTAGCAGATAATTATGTCAGATAATGAAAATCTTATACAAAAACCCTGAGAGGAGAAAGCTGAGCTTTCAGAAGGTTGTGTGAGTCAGAAACAATGGAAGACAATACCCAGCCACTTAGTAGTCCTCCCACTCTCTGCTATCCAAATGGGCAGATTGACGCCTCTTAGCTCCTTTAATAGCTGGAATAATGGACCATGTAAAGGTGGGTAGCGGGGATGGGAGTCATCGTGTCCAGAGTAACTCGATTCTTTCTCGCTGGGCTCCTGTTTCAGCCCATCAGGGTGAGCAGAGCCGCTGTTCTCACCTCCATCACACATTTAACCCACAGAAGATGATGGCCGACACTGTGGTAACTGATTAGTTTTGGGTGGTTTTCCAATCGAGTCACACACTCCTCGTTCTTTGGGTTGTGTGTCTCCTCTCCCACCCTACATCTGTCTGAAGTTCATCGTTTGTGTTTCCATGTGCTGCTGGAGAATCTGCGGCTTTTGGAAATCATGATAAACTTATAAAATGGTAAGCGGCTTGTATTCGTACGGCGCCATTTTAGGGTTCTAAAATCCCCGAAGGCACTTGACAACAATTCATCCACCCATTTACACACACATTCAGACGCTGGTGGGGATGAGCTATGAGCTGCCCTGGGGTGCACAGACAGGGGCGAGGCCTGCCGAACACTGGCGCTACCGGTTCCTCCGACCACCACCAGCAAGGTGGGTTAACACAACAGCAGCATTCTCCGGTCAAAGCCGGGATCGAACCTTCAACCTTCCGATTACTGGACAACCCGCTCACAATTTATTATATCAGATATGTCTGTGCAGTCCTGTCTTGTCAGCCTTCTATTTATCTGGGGTCACTGAGCAACATCACCAGCTTCTCTGGTGGAAACCCAACGTGCTCCTAGCCCAGCCTGTAGATTTAATCCCTCCAGCGTGTCCTGAGTTGACCTGTCCCCTCCATATGGAGGAGCAGCTCTCCTCTGAGTTCTCCTCCCCATCTCTAAGGCCCATCCACCCAGTTCAGGACTCTCATTGTGGTCACTTCTATCTGATTTTCTGGTCAATTCATTTATTACCTAAAGCACATGACCATCACTGATGGTCGGAATACAGTTCCTCTGATAATTCTTAACTTAGCTCCCATCTTCACCACAAAATATCAGTTTCGTGTTGCCATCACTGCAGACTGCCCCGCTCCGCTTGTCGATCTCCTGCTCCCTACTTTCCTCACACGTGAACAAGCGATGCTAAGTAGCTGAGTAGGCTGAGTAGGACTTCTCCGAGTTGGCTATCCAGCTTCAAATCTACCCAGATCTGAAGGTTGGAAGTTGATGAAGCTAAGAGGAGCATATCATCTGCAAAGATTTCTGTAATTTTTATGTAAATTTAAACGAAATACCGATATACTTCATAGTTTGTAAATTTACAACAACCTGGTTGGGATGATTTTTAACAACAATTCTTAAGTAAATGCAAATATTAACAACATTTACTTTGTGGATTATTGGGAAGTGTATCCAAAACTAATTATAAACCTTTATTATAAAGTTGAGTTGAGTTTTATTAACATAAATGTCTAAAGCAATATTTACCATTGTTCAAATGGCTATGCTATATTGATTTTGGGAGTGAGTCTTCTTGGTAAATGAGTTCGCCCAGGCAACATTTATTTTAAAAACATGTAATCACAAATTTTTGACGTGAAAATGCAGAAAAAGTAGACGACTTTCAGCCCACCAACGCTGCAGCGCCTCACTTAGAGCGGTTCAGTGGAAGCCCTCAGGCCAAAGCCGAGTTCGTTTCAGGGTCTTGTCTGTTTGTAAACATCTGCCTCTCAGCTACACGAGGTTCTGCTTCCACAGCTGTATGGTGCCGTAGATACTGTACTGGGGGGTGGGGACTGAACATCTAGTTCAGTTGTCTGCTGCCAGACCCTAAACACATCCAGAGTAACTCATCAGCTGTTCTCTGCACCCCAATATCACCTCCCCCTTCATCTTCCCACCCTCCCAGACCTCAGCATCTGAGGGTTTCCAGGTCATCTCCCCCCAGATGTACTGTAGGTTGCCAAATCATAGTGAGCCCATGCAGCGTAGCATGGAGGGGGTCTGAGGCGCTGGCTGTGGCTTGGTGCCACGCCGGGCCTGGTTATTATCTCCAGTTGACTTCAGCATGTGCAGCAGATGCCTTTCTGGCCACAGGGGTCGAACAGAGCTGCAGCGAGGAACCAGTGTGTGTGTGTGTGTGTGTGTGTGTGTGTGTGTGCATGCTGTTCACGGCTGCATGATGCAATTTATTACCACCCCACTTATCAGACCATCTCCTCACACTGCTTAGACGGGAGTCTCGGTTTCATTACAAAATAAGGATCTTTTCTCAGATTGATCATCTTACAAACGCGAAGATGAAACCAGCTGATAACAGCAAGAGTTACCGAAGCAATAACGCTAACAAACAGATGAGAAATAAATGAATTACCAACTGGAGGCTCACATACACGTTTTTGTGCGTCTGCCTTTGCCGGTTAGCCCGTCTATCACCCCAGTTATCCTACAGGCCTTCTTCCCTGCAGCTTATTATATACAGTCAATCCCAGCACCAATTTAATGGAAGGGAAAAGACGCGTCAGGAAATGATATTTCTAATCAGACCACAGCAAATGTCTCCTTTTATTAAAGTGGGGGTGCGTTCCCTTCCTGCCTCCTCGCCTGTGTTTGGAGAAGTCGGCACATCTTATAATGGCCTCGGCCGACCCGGCGTCATCATATTAAAGCACTGAGTGCCCTTCCCCCCTCATCATCTTCTTCCTTCTTTGCTCCATTCTGGTGAAAATGGACACTTTTGTTGTTGGTCCCTTTATTGCTGGATGCCAGTGTGAATTACCGCCTTTTGAAAGAGTATTGAATTCATCTGAGTTCTCAGGGCCAGGCGGTCGTCCCTTTCTGTAACGCAAATACCTCCGCCTTACTCTTTTTATCAGCTCTTCTTTATGTGGTTTCAAGAGCGATGAGAAAATCAATGAGATTTATTTGCTTCATTCTGTAACTCATCTGTAAACACAGCAGAAAGAGTCGGTCTGGAGACTTTTTTATGCTTACTGAAATCACTTTGTTTTGTTTTTTTTAAAGAACCTTATTGTCACTTCAGAGATTTGCAGATAATTAAGGTTTAATTTAGACTGCCGTGGGGCAATATGGCTAAAAATGAATATTTTTATGATATGTGTCATAATTGAAATTTCATGTTTAGTTACTGAATTTATGTTTAAATGAACTCTAACTTAATGAAGTGATGAGATAACTGGCATTCTAACCTTAAATAGACAGATATTTCAGCCTTTATTTTTTACAACTGTGATGATTATGACTTGCAGCTTATGAAAACCCCAAATTCAAATTCTCAGACTATTAGAATATTGTGAAAAGGTTGAATAAGTGTCACGCTCTAATTAGCTAATGAATCCAGAACACCTGCAAAGGGTTCCTGAGCCTTTAGATTGTCTCTCAGTCTGAGATGAATTACTAAATTAAATGCACTTTTGCATCAAATTCTAATTATTCCAGTTTCACCTGTTTAGCTTTCCTCTCAAGTTCATGTTCAAGTTTATTTGTAAAGCCCCTTCCTACCCCCAGTCAAGGGGGCACAAGGTGCTAAACACAATGTAAAAACAAATAAAACACAATCAAGCAGCTTTATAATGCAATACAGAAATAAAACATTCAAAGATAAACAGTAAAACAACAATGATGATCAAAACATTAAAACATGAGTAGAAAAACTAAGAAATAGATCTCAGTTAATTGGCCCGGGCTTTGATGCAGTTCGTTATATTAAAGCATCATTTATTTGACACGGGTTACTAAACCAGAACAGAGAGGGAAAAAATACTCTCCAATTCAATCCTGCGAACCCTTTATTCCATAATCCATGAGGTAACTGTTAGTTGGTTACACCGCGGTAACAGGTGTTAGTCTGAGCCTCGCAGCATCTGTTCCCTCTCGGCCTAAATAATGAACGTTTTTATTTATTTATTTTTTTTTGCTTTTTGTGATAGCACTAGATGGTAATAATCAACTTTTCTCAGAAACCAGAACTGCTTGTTACTGTTAATTACAGATGCAGTTTAGACCGGTCGATACAACATTAAAGGTATAGCGGAGGACATTTTTCTTCCGGGTGGATCGTCTGAACCATTTGTCCGCTTAACTGTCAACCATTCTGGTGAACCATTCACGCAAGGCTGTCGTCAAACATGCTAGTTGCTGGTTAGTTTTCACTTCCTGTGCAAAGCAAATGTCGCCAGTTTTCTGCTCGACAGGTAAGCTAAAGTTCTGCGTGCTATTTGAAATTAATTTCAGATAACTTCTAGAAGGAGTTAGCTGCAAGGCCGGTAGCTACGTTTAAACAGAGTGTCCACGAGGATAACCGTGTATTCTCTCTCATGCGTACTTATTTCAAAACGTGTAGAGGGCAGTTCTTTCCTGAAATTCAGAAACATCCTCTGCCATACCTGTAAGATCGCCCGGTGAGAAGAGATTCTTTCATAACCAATACATTTATTAAATCAAAATTTTGTAATTTGAAGAAGAGAAATTGGCTGAAATTTTTGAAAAATGGGATAAAGACCTAAAAGGGAAACCTGAAGAGTGTGAAGGACCTGGAAATGTTTTTATTTTATTTATTTTTATTTTTTAACCGTGTCCTGTCTGGCTGTGAAGCAAACAGAATTGATGTCTGAATGCTGGTGACAAGCCTTACACATTTACTCTCAGGTGGAACATTCCAGGACCTGGAAATGTTCGAAAACACAAGACAGGAAAAATGTCAAGGAGACCGGATGAGACTGGTGCAGACAGGCTGAAAATGCATCTGAATCTTCTGAACAATCTAAAAAGGCGAGAGACTAAACAGTGGTGTTTGTTTTATGGAGAGCCGTATCATCAAACTAAGGTTGTAATTAGAGGCGGCTGTCAGGCAGTTGTCCCTGAGGTTTGTGTTGAAACAGAGCAGAAACAAAGTCAGGTAACGGTTAGGTCAGGTTATTGTTATTTTTTATATTTTCAGTCGCGACACACCTTCCCTTGTCTCACGAGGTGATTTACTAACCAGAGCTGTGTGCAATGACTCTGTTTCACCTCTGAAGTAGAGCGATGACCACAGGTGACGCTCTGGAAAACCACCGGCATGTTGTCACGCAGACACATACATCATGTCCGAGCTCCTGCTCTAGGTAAACACAAGTTTCTCTGATGACAAACACTCTCAGTTCCTACACAAATACACAAGTGTACACTGTCAGCTCCTTAATCAGGGTTTCTAATTTACACGCGGTCACCTGACACAAAACAAACATGTCATCTACACGCCCTGACCTCTGACACACATGACAGCATGTGCAACAGTTTATTGCTGAACGCTCGGCACACCTCTTGGCTGTGTGTCCCCAAACCTAATCCCTGTGGTATTTACAGCATGTGACAAACGCCTGGGGCAGCGGTTCACAGAACCACAGAGGTTCACAGGTCTGGTCAAGAATCTTCTCTCTTATATTTTAAGCCCTCCTCTCAAAAAAATGCATCCTTCTTGTGTGTTTTGTAGACAGGTTGTCAGTAAATCTGTCAACCTTCTGATTAGCAGATCTTATAGCAAACTGATGCTAACTTAAAGAGGTCCTTCACTGAAAAAACATGTTTTTGAGAATGATCAGTCACTGACATCTGGTTAGAATGTCTCCTGCACGCCTCCCTGGTGAGGTTTTTGAGGCATGTCCCACTGGGGGAATACCCAAGGGAAAAACCAGGACATGCTGGAGAGACTATGTTTCTCGGCTGGCCAGAAAACACCTTGGGATTCCCCTGAAGGAGCTGGCCCAAGTGGCTGGGGAGAGGGAAGTGGACCTTTCTGCTTAGGCTGCTGCCCTCGCGACCCGATCCCGGATAGGCGAATGAAAATGAATGTATGATAGATGAACGTAACAATATTATTTTACACCTGTCTCCTGCATTAGCTCCTGATGGAAAATAGACGGTGAAACTCTAGTATTTGAAAAGCCTGACAGATCTATGTCACACTGTCACTTAACATTCATTGACTCACAAGTCTTGAGTCGATGGGGAAGGCTGTTTTTCTGCTAATAGAAGCTAGCTGTTAGCATTAGCAGCTCAACAACATGGAAGAACTACATCAGGCTTGTGTTATTTGTGGAGGAGTCAGTGATAGAAATGTGTTACTGTTATCCAATCAGAGGTGAGATGTCCAAATATCAGGAAATAAGACTCCAAATCCTGCCGTGTTAATCTCTCCTCTGATCTGGGAATCTTATAATTCCTGAAACTGGCACACTGGAGCTTTTTTCCCACAGAGTATGACTTACAAGGCATTCAGAGACCATTGCAAATTAGGGATTGGCCTTGAAATGTAATATTGGAAAATATAGGTATTGGTTTTTACTCCTTATTGACCCAACTTTTACTTACCATGCACATATTTCACATCTAACTCTTCAGCTTCGTCTCCTCTCCCTCAAAATGTCACAATATGACATGTCTGATGTTTAGCGTTTGAGTGTTTTTAGTTTAATTTGGCACAACCTTTTAATTAGGAATTTACCTTGTGTAGTGAGGGTTAGGTAACTAGCCAGCGAACAACCAACTAAAATAAGTACAAGAATCTTTACCCAAGGCGTGCCTTTCCTAAATGAAATCTTTATAAATGTTTAATCGCTGTAACTACAATATACAGAAGCAGGAAAAAACATTACTGACTATTGCACACGTCTTAGCATTGCTCTTAGCAATTATCCTCACTTAGCATGTGTACACTCACGCTGCTTACATTTCATCAACTATAACACACAAACATCCCCAGAACAAATTGATACGTACAAAGACAAACGTTCTCCAAGGCACAAACGTATAAAGCCAAATCGGTGTGTTCGTGATCCGCTTATTCTTTCGTTTTTTGCCTAAATGTAAGATGTAAACACCGGAAACTACTATCGAGCATCCCTACTGCAAATGTCTTAAAAATGTGAATGAAGGACCTCTTTTAAAAAAGTGTGAGCGGACATGTGAGAACCAAATGTTTCGATATGAAAAATTTCTCATTTCTTAGGTGCGTTTTTATCGGCCGTAACAAGCCGGGACTAATTCATCTTTTTTGGTGACACGTCCATGAACAGATATCTTTTTTTGCACCTCGTTTCATTTCAGCTCAGAGGAGAGCCATAAATAGCAGCCTCTCCGAGTCAATGGCGGCCGCATTTTAAGGCAACCCTTTTAATGGGTATTGACGCTGGTTTTAGCTACGTTCTCCCTCCATGCTTAAAAGCCCATGTTCCACTGATTAGCTAATTAAAACCTGGAGCGAGGGCTATCGATCCAGGGGAAGGGCAGCGAGGAGGCACCGGTCCTCTCACATGTTCTCACAACCCTGACACACAAACACAGACCCTTCAGTTAGGGCCTGAAAGCTTCACCAAGGCCTTGTGCACACCACTACGTCTATTTATTGACTCTGAGTGGAAGTTATTACTCCTATTTTGAGAATGTTTGCTTGTGATTGCCGGTTGAAGAAGAGATATTTTCTGCATCATGTGCACTTAAGAGGCTCACAGCCTCTTCCACGGTTCAATTTGTCCACTGGCAGCCTCTTGGTAATGCTGGTATTTATATCCAAAGTGTTCAGACACCTGATGGAGGCAGATTACAGGCTTGTGCCTTAGCAGGTAGCTATGGAGGTGACAGCCCTCACTTTCAGAAAATCAAGGGTCTTTTTCTCCATCTGCAACTTAATGCTGCAAGAAATCAGACTTCTGTGAGAATGGATTTATGTTTGGAATAAAGGTCATAGTGGTAAGTGTCGTTTATGGTTAAATAATTTAAGCATTAGATAAAAAAGTATAAAGATGTAAATATTCTGGTTTTAAAACAGAGCTATTGTCTTGTAAATTTCTCAACTAGTGTTTGTGAAAACATTTGAGCTAAACCTGCCAGACAGGCAGATGTGGGAGTGTAGATGTCAAACGTGATTCATCAGTTGTGTCCGGGTCCTCAAGCACTGGGCCAGGGGCTGATACGGGTCCACACATTTCAATTCAAACTTCTTTTATCAACCACATTTAAAATAAATTTATGAACAAAAGTATATCAAACAAATACAATAAAATGACAATAAGATAAAATGGTAAAAGTTTCAAACTGAATCAAAAATGTCTACGTTTCATTACGTTGTTGTGCGGGACATTTTATTTTGAAGAATCTGTTTTATGACAGCAATATAAATAATATTTGCAATATCTATGTAATAATTAGACTTTATGTTATTGTTAAACATGTGATTTCTTCACTGGTCTGTAATGCAAAAAATGTCGGGGACCACAGTTTTAGTCAACAAAAAGTTCCATATTTTCAGAATAAGAGCTTGAAACTCTGTGGGACTGAATAAAAAAAATCATCCAAGCAGGTAAATGTGTATAGGGAGCCTAAAGGTTGGTTTATGCTTGACGCGTCCGCATGGCTCCGCACGGTGAAATTGCTTCATTTTAACAACCACACCCCTCCACCGCGCCTCCGCACCGCCCAAACTTTCCGCACCGCGCACCTAGGAAATTTTCTAACCACGCGGATGGTCGGACGCGGAAAAACTTGGCGGACCGGCAAGAACTAGTATGGCAGAGGTTCGTAAATACAGACATTTGTATGATTCAGCTCTCAGAGAGAAATAGCTCGCACTCGGAAAAGACGAGGACGCTGTTAAAAATGTTGCATTGCCATGTTATAAACAACAGTCATTTTACTTCTACTATGGTGTAGTGTTGGATGCATGCCATAGAGCTCTATGCTGCCCCCTACAGTTTGGGAGAATGTTGGCTCACCGCAGAGACAAGCCGCATGAACCATAAACGCTGCACGTTCCATCCGCGAGCCGCATCACCAAGCGGAAAGTGAATGTGTCAAGCATAAACGAAGCTTTAAGTTCCTCCCTTTCTGATGCTAATCAGGGGTAAAAGAGCTATTTTCTAATCTGCATTGCCGTAGGCCCTGAATCACACATATGCTACTTCAGTTTAAATGAAAAGTAATGATGTGTGTTTTGACCACAACATTCACTTACTTAATTTATCAGCTTGTAAAAGTTTGTAATTACTATGACTACAAATCAGATGACGGCATGATGAAGTTGCATATGACATCACCACAGAATCTCCTCCTCCCTAGCGCTGCTGCTATCTACCACATGGTGAGATTCATGGGGGTTCTTTCCTCCTGAAGAAAAAAAATTCAAAGTTTGCCAAAGTTACAGCCATTTTTTGTCTGCTCTTCTCCGTGTCTGCTCTGGCTTGACGACATCAATTTGGTGATGTGCAGTTGTAGTCCTGGATGTATTTTCACACAAAACCTAAAATAACTTTTGCCCCCATTCGAAAGTAAGCGCTTTCATGGTATCAAAGTGTGTCTTTAAAATTCACGGACATCAAATGCACGGCACATGAGAAACAGGGTTAGAAAATAGCTTTTATAGCCCCATCAACTAGCATTACTTTTGTTGTTTTTTCGGGGACCCATGGTCCAGAAGTAGATGGGCGTGACTTAGGCTCCCTATAGAGCTCCTGACTGAAGAAGATCGGAAAATATTTAATGTTTCTGTCATGCTCTGTGTCCCTCTGTCCCCAGCCTCCTCCTGTTCTCCTCCAGGTTCTCTTGCTTAGTTCCTTCCCCATTTAGTTTATTGAATGCACCTGCCTTTAGGGCTGCAACAAACGATTATTTGGATAATCGATTAATCGGATGGGGTCTCGACACGATTAATCGATTAATCGGATTACATGGGGAATTTTTTAAAAACTGCTAGGGAAACGTTATTTCTCTCATTCCTTCACTCTATTTAACACAACATTATTAGAAAACAGTTCATTAGCAGAAAAACAACATGCCATCACCTAAATTGTCTTATAAGGTGTATAGACAGAGACCCTAAGCTACATCTATCTGTGACCTAAAATGCTTGGTCCAAGTTAAACAGCTTAAGGGCAATTCTCATCTGTTTTGTTTGATCTCATCTGTTGACATTTATTTTAAATGTAATTAAACATAGGCTGTGAATTAATCAAAATTGATCACTATTTCCAAAAATGACTGAAAAAATACCAAATAAAACAAAAGTAAATGAATGCCATCCTCCTTGCGATGATGCCCTGGGCAACTGCCATAAAGTCACATCAAGAAATGCTGCTGATCATTCCAATGATCCCAAATAGACTCACATTAGGCCACATGAAAGCAACTGAACCCAAAAATATATTAACCAGTATATAACTGCACTCTCACACAACACGCCTGCAGCAACAGTTAGGACTCCTCCCTCCCTTTTAAAAGCGTTTTTGCTTCTGAGGACATTGTGGTTGTAAAACCACATGCTAGTAGTCTGGCCCCGGTGTGATCAACCAGTTTCTGCGGGAATGTGACGGCGGAACCAGGGCCAGATTAACACTTTGTTGTACCCTGGGCAACAACATTCAAGGGCTCCATCATCACGACCCAAGGATCACCATAATGTGGTCACATACAGAATATTTTACTGTAATATGCAGTAAATATACTCAATACTTGAATGCCTGACAACACGTAACCCGCCCAGAGTAACCTTTGACCCACCTCGTGTGGACTGACCAATGAGGAGAGGGTCTTAACTTGAGGCCCTCTCTTCATTGGTCAGTCTGCATGAGACTGACTCTCAACTGACGTTCAAAGTCATAGGCAGCGAAGCGTCTCTGTGCAGCGCAAAAGCCCGGGTGGACAGTTTGTTTAATGTAGGGTGATCATATTTCCATTTCCAAACAAGAGGACAGGGATCTGTGCCTATGACGTCACTCTATGGCAACGCCACACAAACCATGTTGGGACCCATTTTTTGTAAGAACTAAATTAATATCAGATTCTGCCAATAAAAGGGCTCTAAAACAATTCATATGTAAATATTTTGCATATTTAATGCAAAATCTCATTTTTATGCTTTAGTGCTGCAACAAGGTTTTATTAATAATAAATTATTATACCTTTTGTTTTACTACAGCATCGGTAAGCTTCCTGTGCACAGATTATTAAGGATGCTTGTTTCAGCTGTGAGATTAGACGATAGGATCAATGAAAAAATAAGTTGTCACACACTCCATGGAAACTTTCAGAGAATCCACAAATAGTGGCTTTCAAATAGTTTTGTTACTTTTTGCAAGTTTAGAAAAGAAGCAGATGAGACAGCGTGTCTGATAATTTAGTTTTTCATCTGATAATATTAGAACATGTCAGTAATGTCTGAGGGGCTTTTATAAACACAGTATAACTAACACTACTGGAGAGGGTATGAATTACACAGAGGCTTCTGGGGAGCCCAGTTATTGGGGGGGCATTTTGCCTTGGCCCCCAAAATGTCTTGAAACGGCCCTGGGTGTGTGACTGAGTTTTGAAGGTGATCTGAATTGTATCAGATGTATAAATATGACATGTGTGTAACTTATTGTTTTTTACTGGTAAAAACGTGTAGTGGAGATAAATCTACCTACATTTTACTTTTCAACACTTTGTTTTGTTTTATTGTTTTTATTGAACTATTTTCCTGTCCTGTCTGTCTCTCATCTTCATGCATCTCCTCATAATTCTCCAGAAAATCTGTTGCCTGGATTCTTACCTTTTCACCTCATCAGTTACTTTTGAGCAGATCAAAGGGATCTCCTGACCGCAAAGCGCAGAGCGCGTTTTCGATGCTGCGTGAGGTGACATCACCACAGCACAGGTGATGAGCTCCGCAGTAGCGCGCTGCAGGCACAAATAAGACAGAAAATAGAGAACATGTGCAGACAAGAACGATCGTGTGCTAATTATAGTTTTTTGGTTGCGCCACTTTGAGAATGGACCGTGCGCTGGAAGCAGCTGCCTGGATCGCTGCGCAACAATGCGGAACCGGTTCGCAGCAGCGCAAGTCTGCAGGCTCTCCCTCGCGCTGATCTGCCGGTACCGGCTCTCCCTCGCGCTGATCTGCGGCTCTCCCTCGCGCTGATCTGACTTGCTCTGGTCTGCGCGCAACGGCGGGCGGGAGGGGGGGGGGGGGGGGGGCGCTTTTGGAAGAGTTGTGCGACACAACGAATCGATGACGCAATTCGTTGCCAACGCTTTTAGTAATCGATTTTCATCGAATTTATCGATTCGTTGTTGCAGCCCTACCTGCCTTCCCTCCAGACCTCACTCACACCTGTCACCTTTTCCTCTGATCACCTCCCTCTGTGTTTAAAAGCCCTGTCTTGTCCCTCAGTGTTTGTCGGTCCATTGTTGTGAGTCAGCGTTGTTTTGTTCCCTCGTCATGTTCTAGTCTTTGTGCTCATTAATGAGCTTTTGTTTTTTGGCTTCCTGATTTTCAGTTTTCTGGATTTGACTCCTGCATCTCTAAGTTATTTTTGTTGTCACCGTAATAAAAGGATTTTACCTTTTTCAACTGCTCTTGCCTCGAGTCATTCTGGGCTTCTGCGTTTTGGATCCTACCTGCTCCTGCTCAGCGTGACAGTTTCAGTTATGCAGCTTTAAGGAAACTGGGTCATTTGAGTTTCATAATCAGTTTTTATAATGATGTTTATCTTCCTGCTGATTCGATCTGAGGCAGGTTTCACACTGAACTTTGGTTCGTTAGCCTAAACATCTGTCACTGCTTGGTGAAAGGAAATGGCATTTGGTTGTGAACTGCATGTGTCGGGATGTTTTGATGCATCATCGTGTCAACCCAAGCGGTGTTTGTACAAGTCGTGATGCGGGTTTGACGGACTGGAGCGTGCACGCTCAGATTACCTCCTCTGTATTCATTAGACACCCGCTCATCTCTCCTGGGATGGAGGATTAGCTCCAGAGGGGAAATGAATGCTTTCTAGGTAGACGGCGTTCCTCCAGGCTGCGGCAGGAGGTGTATTGTCTGGTTTGATATCCACACAGGACACGGACATCTGATCCGGCAGCCCTGGCACACTCCACTCCGTCGTTAGCGCAGAGGGAGGAAGCTGAACGCTGTTGACAGGAAGTCAAAGAAACTCCTTCCTTTCTGGTTTGATGGTGGTCAGAAATGAAGACTTAATAAGATAGTGGTGAGAATCGCTGAACTGTGGTGGTATTGGCTGTGGAGAACACGCGTTTCATCTTCAGGAGTAAGAATATAGCTGGACTCACAGAACACAGACATTAAAAGTCGTTCCAAAGAAAAGCAGCCCTGCTCCGAAGCACTCGGGCAGCATCGGGGAGGGGAGGATGAGATTCTGATGGTAATCAGTGGCAGCAGCATAAATGCAAAGAGGCTTTCATAATGCATTCGTGTCCTCCTGTATTATTCTACGTCATTACTGAATAAAGCCACACCAAGACGGTGTTTTTTTATTCCAACCAATGTCAGAAATTCTGCAGGACAAAATAACTCGCTGCAAATGGTGACATTAAGCTTCAGAGGATAGAGCCCAACCATAGACTGTACATATACTGGACAAACGGATTCCATTGGCTTCAATAACACGTTTGTTGTCTATAATGGGAGGTGGCCACCACCGCCATTTTGACCGTGTCACAGGTTCCGTCCAGCCCAGACAATTCCATAAAAGGGAAGAGAGGAGGCGCTGAGGGTGTGGCTGTAAGGCTGGGCTCGAGTGACGACACCCAGGCGAACTAGCTACGAGCTAACCTGAAGCTAACCCTGGCTAACCCAAAGCTAAAGCGGAGGTGGGAGCCGAGCTAACGGATGTAGCCACCTAGCTTCAACCCAACCGGAGCTAACTGGAACACCCATCGACCTGAACCTTACACGGAGTTTAGGTGGAGGTTTTCTGCGCCTGTTCGTGAGAAGTACCTGTATTAAAAAAGTTTTAAATCGGTAAGTTTATAATTTATTTCCGTAATGAAAACATTTTGCTTTGAGCAAGTTTTCAGTACAGTTTTTTTCGGCGCTATCACTCCTGAGTCGCACCAGCCATTAAATGTATCATGAATAAGAGAAAATATATTTAAGTCGTATTTTGGGGGGGACATTTTATTATCTTTCTTACAAAATCTGAGACCAAGCGTTTCACATTGCAACACAAGCACCGGTAACCATAACAGAATGAACAACAGCCAGCAGAGGAGAGGATGGCGGTGTTTCAAACCCTCCCGGCCGGCGAGGACAGCTCATTCCTGGGCTGGAGCCGGCCCTCAGCACCCCGCCACAGGCTCTAACAGATGCTGGCGGTGTTTGAAACCCTCCCAGCGGGACAGGGGGACTCATTCTTGTGTGGGTCGGAGTCGGCCCGCAGCAGCGCGGTGTAGCCTACATATTTTGTTATATAAGTCGCTCCGGAGTATAAGTAGCAGGACCAGCCAGAATATGTAAAAAAGTGCGAGTTATAGTCCGGAAAATATTGCAGTTATTAGTATTCGAGCTAAATTAGCAGCGTAAATACATTTCATATATTTCCAAAATGTTATACTTGTTTGTATCTTGTACAGCCAACTAGTCTTTATTCTGGACTCAGTACAATTTACCAAAAGTAAAGAGACATTCTACAGATGAAGTAAGCACAAGATAACTTACTGGAAGACACGGAATTATCATCAGAACCAGAACAAGAGAGCCTGATAACAGTCGTGAAAATAACAGTTAAAAAGTATGTATGTATAATAGAAATAAAAATATATTAGAATTAGTGTAACTCACTGTGATCCAAACAATAAATCAGCCATAGCTGATTAGTAAATATGACATGAGGTCTGGGAGTTTTTAATTTTAATTTTTTTTGTTAGATCTGTTTAAATGTCACCATGGCAGCCTGTGTGTCTCCAACATCAGCTACACAAAGCAGCAAGTGTTAAGTTCCACATACCTGTCTCACCACTTCATGTGTGGTTTTGTACTTTAAACAATTATGACAAACCTGTTATTTTTTCTCCATAGCCATTTGGATCATTGGAGACAGCTGAGTGAGGCGTGGTGCCCAGAGAGCTGCAGAGACAACCTTGGCCTCCCTGACGTCTGTGTCTCCTGGTTCGGTTGGGGCGGACCATCGACATACATACATACATGTGCCGACACTTTGCGCCCTGTTTTATAAACTGTAGTGTTAAAAATAAATGTTTTTGCTCAATTACTGGAATTTCTTTGGTTAAGACAAAAGTGAGGAATAATCATTTACAAGTTATTTGTACAACAGGCCCATTTTAAATCCCAACAGTTTCTTAGCAGACAATAGAAATGTGTTCTTTACTAACTTTACTTGGTTTAAAAATCTTACTAAAATAGTGCCGTATTGCAAAACCCAATCATACTTGTTATGTATACATTAGCTTTGAAGATATTTTTTACCGATATATATTTGTGTGCAACAAATCCAAACTTAAATAATTTGTCATTCTTTATTGAAAAACAACAAAATACAGTTATACAGAAGTGTGGGAAAATGATAATGTGAAAGTATTGCTATTTAAATGTAATCCTATTTATCTTTAAAAAGAAAAACTCTAAAAATGTCCTGTACAGCATCATGACAGAAGAATGGTGGTCTGTCTGTCAGAATGTGCTGAACAGATTTGCTCTTTGAAGAGGAGTGTCATGTTTGGAGGAAGGTACTTAAAAAATGATTTCTTTATAAGGAGGAACTTAAGGTGCACAGATAAGTCTGTGGTTGGAAATGCAACAACAGCTCAGCGTCTGGAGGAGGGAGAACACAGGTGAGCTTAGGTTCTGGTTTCAAAATCCATTGTAGGCAGGCAGAGGTGTTCAGCAGACTTACTGTGGTGGGTGTATGGGTTGGCTGGAGGAGGGAGAGGTAGAGAGCCGGGGGAAGCGCAGGAGAGGGAGCAGAGGTGGAGAGAAGCGGGGCGTCCTGGTGGATGGGGCAACGGGTGAGATGAGAGGTGGGTTATGGAGGGTGGTGATAAGGTCCGTGTGTTGAATATCCAAATCCTGGAGTAGAGGTCAGTATCCAATGAGGTCGACAGGAATCCTGAAGAATGGTAAATCCAATATAAGAGCAAAAACACTACGAAATAACATTAATCCTAGGAACACTAGAGGTAACACGAGTGGCTGGTTACTACCAAAACTGAGGCAATCTTCTGGCGTCAAATTGTGTCCTCCATCCACCTTAAATAGGAAAGCACCCCGCTGATCGCTGATCAGGAACGGCTGGGGTGGAGTCACCAGAACCATGAAGAACGTGTCTCCAGAGACAACTCGGGTCCTGGTACCGATCAGGAAAGCGGACCTTATCACCCAGAGCTGCCAGGTCATGCTCAAAGCCTTCATGTTCACGCTGCAGAGCCTGAACGCTGGCCAGGTGGTGGCCGTAGTTGTCTGTGTTCAGGGCCTGGTTCTTCTCCTCGATCCACTCTTTGGTCTCATCAGCGTCTCTGAGAAGACATCAGAACTCCGTCTGAGTGTGGGTCCAAACTCTACTGACCCGTAAGCGGCGCATAAGTGTGCGGGGTACCTGTGGAAGCGCTACACCTCATGGGCGCTGCCCAGCATGTTGCTCCGGTCTTCAGCCAGCTGTTGCAGCGAGCGCCAGCAGTTGTTCAGCTCCTGGAGAGAAACCAAACCCAGTGAGATGAAGGTGGACGCCAGCGGGCTGGACGCCGGACGAGGAAACCTGGAGACGGATCGCTCAGACAGGAAGGGAAGAGCTTCCTCTTACCTTGATGGAATTAAAGTTAGCCGTCGTCTGAACGCCCAACCGTACGGTCTGAGGTCAAAGGTCACAGGAAACACACACCAGTCAGCAGTCATACAGATGCATAAAGATAACTGTAGCCATGGCAACCAGCTGACATGTCCCCACTTTCACCAGCACCTGGTGCCTGCCGGGTCACCTGAATTCCTGTGTGATTTCAGCACGGTCGGCCGTGACTGCGGCCATCAGAGGTGACCTCTGATCAGCTGAATGAACTCACCTTCTAGGGTGACGCCGTGTTACCCCGGGTTTCCACAGGAGCCGTCAGCAGCACGTTACTGCAGCAGCACGTCTTGCTCGCGTAAGCTGCTGCTTGGCCCTTCCCACGAGACGCGAAGCAGCAGGGGAGCAGCTGTCACCGACCGAGCACGAAGTCACTCGAGTGACTTCGTCAGTAAACACAACAACAAGCAGGAGAAAATTACAACATGGTTTGTGTTTTATGTTCTGTCCGTTTTATAATCGCCAATACGGACCTGAAAAACAAAGGAGACCGCTAGCTAGGTGATAACTTCTCACGGGGACGCACAGTTAGTAACCTTTTTTAAAAGTAAAGCAACCGGAAGGCAGTACGTTCTTTATTCTGAAAATCTCGGTAGCTTCTCTCAATTTCCGCGTCCGATTTCCTGTCTTTCCTTCCCCAAAAATGTCGAACTTGACCCGTTTCAGAGGCGTCGCGCGTAGAAAATAGAACCGGCGCGTAAAGGCCGCGACATGCTGCTCCTGAGACGTGGCCGACTCGCGCTGCTGACGGCTCCGGTGGAAAAGGTTCTGTTGACCACAGCGGTTCCTATCAGCAGCTATGACGTGCTGCTGACGACTCCTGTGGAAAGCCGGGGTTAGAGTCGGCTTCATCCTGTAAACAAACAAATGAGTGGTAACAAAAACACCACGTCTGGTTCTGGTGGAGGCGGAGGACAACACGCACCTTTCCAGGAGCAGAACCCAGATGTTCTTGTTGCTACAAACAGAGACGAGCAGAGTTAACAAACCAGGAAGTGAGAGGGACCAGCTGCTGCAGACAGGTGACGCTCACCTGAGCCTGAACCATAGGAGCCTCCTCAGCCATCAGACCTTCTGACTCCAGTTCACATGCCACCTTGTTGATGTCCCTCAGGCGGGACTCGTTGGCCTTCAGGTCCTGCAGGACAAAAGCACCTGCTGATTATCACCTGAGCTGATCTGACAGCTGCTGCTGGAAGACGGAGAGGAGGAAAAGTCCGACCTTCTGGAAGTCGTCAAACTTCTTCTGCAAGACCTCGACCTGCTCCAGGTCCGACCCGTCTCTCCATCCTCATTCAGCTAAAGACGCGAGTTCAAGTAAAACAACCTAAAGTCACACAAACACAAAGCAGGTGTGGAGATGTTCGCTCTGAGCTGGAGGTCGTTCCTCGGCTGTGAAGGGCACACGAACCTTGTTGGTGCTGTTGAGCAGCGTGAGGATGTCGCCCTTCTTCATGGTGACCTCTCGAGGACTCTTCTCCTGGTAGTCGTACAGAGCCAGAACCAGCTCCTTCCCGGTCTCATCGTCAGTTGGAGCCACTTGTTGCTGTTGGGTTAACAGGTCTGGTGTTAGAACGTGGTGGATAAGAATGTTCTGACGGGCCGAGGGTTCTGAACCAGCGAAGTGACCTGGACCCAAACAAAGTGAGCCAGAACCTGCAGACACCTCAGAAACATGTCAGGACCAGACCTGCTCTACCTTCCTCCATTATGGTCTCTCCTTTCTGGGTGACAGCCTTGATGCAAGGTTCATGACCTGTGATCTCAGCCTGCAGAGCCTCGTGCTTCTTCAGCAGGTTCTGGACACCAATCAGGTCCTTCCCTGAGGACACATGTTAGAGTTCAGCATTATGCAGTAGACAGACCAGTTTAACCTAGGGGTTTCTTTCTTCTACAATCTGCTCTTTAACTGTATTATTTCCTGCTATTTCAGCTGTTAACTTTATTTTTTCTGTAAGTGTTTTTCTCCCCAGAAGAAGCTACAATGATGTTCTGCTGAGCTGTGGTGGCCTCATGGAGGGGGCCCATCGTCTAGCACACTGCTGCTAACCACTTAATCATTCTCCCTCTCCTGATAATAACATTTTACTTTCTTTGATGTTGGATGTACTACTGCTAGTTTACCCGTTTAATTATAGATTCACTAGGATAAATACAATAAAGTTTATCTCTCGCCAAATAGAATATTTACTAAGAAATCACAATGTAACGTGTGTGTGTGTGTGTGTGTGTGTAAAAGCCATGTGTAGTGTTTATTTATAAAGCATATGTTGTTGGATTTTATCCAGAATCAAGACTTTGAAAATATATAGTTTAATTACAGTTTGATTTATTTGACATCTGTATAATGTTTATTATTTTGTTTTTTCCCCCTAAATACCTAACGTTTTAGTTAACATGAATATTAGTCATTCATCACAATACATGAAGTTACACATTTTAAATTTTAATAGGGGAAGACTGCAGGAGGGAGCAGTAAAATACAGGGGGTCCCCTGCAAAAACTAACTTTACGAGTCTGATGAAAGTTGCTGGTATTCCCGCTGCTTCTTCGGTAAACAGCGCCAACAAAAACAAAGAAACTTGGGATCTTGTCGGCGTGGCAGTGGGATTTAAGGGAAACGCTGTATGCCCTATAGACTTCTCAACGAGCTGCAGTATTTCTCCGGTCAGATCTGTCTCCGAGTTCCACGAGCGGTCAGCCCGCAGCAGCGAGGCGCCGCATCGATCAGCCTGCCCGGCCTGACCGCTGGGGATTACCGGATGAAAGAATAGAGCACAGAAGTGTCCCCCCAAGCGGCGCGCCCCGTCATATTTCAACCCATTTTTATCTTAAATGCACTGGGTTTTACCCTATTACCCATTTAAATATGCCCTATTAATTATTTTACCGTATTTTACATTTAAATTTCATGGTTAAACAGTACATGCTACATGTTAAACTGATAGTTAGCTAGCTACTTCGGTAAACTCAGCTAGTTTAAAGGCAGCAGTGACATAAAATACAAATATAGATTTTAACTTACCGAAAAAAATGAAGTGGAGACTCCTTGGACGCTCTATTAGTGCAATTAATACCACAGCAAGTCATTTTGTCCAACAATTGCACCAATATTATCCAAAACAGAATTCACAAGCACAGAGACTCAAAATCCCGACACAGTTTCCAGGAGAGACCGAGGCTGTACTGAGGCCTTTCCACGGAGCTAGCTCTGTGGTCACGTGGGTCTGAGGCGGCGGTCACGTGTGTCGGATGCTCATTAATTATACAGAATTTTAGGCTTTCAATACACTTAAACAGAAGAGTGAGAAAAAAATTCACCCCCCTCAGAGTTGTCATGAGTATAAACTAGATAATTTAGACAAAAAAACATTTTTTGAACCAGGCTGTAAACATGTTTATTTCTGCTGTGAAAATGGCATTTTTAACATGGGAGTCAATGAGGATTTGCTCGCTTCTGGTACCAGCCCCCAGCGGATGAGGGTGGAACTGCAATTTTTCTTACTTCCGGGTTGGGACCATTTTCTGAGCGGCATTGTGGGGGCTTGAGCCCAACTCTCACCACTCTGCCCCCGTCCCCTTTCTCTGTAGTCCATAAATCCTTCCAGGGAATTTAAGTAGCTGTTAATTACTTCCCTCTCCCCGCTGAAAAGAGGAGCAAAGTGGAGAGAAATCTAGAGAGAGAGAGCTTTTTAAAGAGCTAACGCTTTGCTGCGGTGCAAATCCTCTCTGCCTAACAAAACCAAATCAATCTCTACCCCTCAGCCATCACCGAACCGCGCTGCGCTCACACACACACACACACGCAGAGAGAGAGAGGAAGATGATCCTGTAAATCTGTGGTCTCCAGGGGCTGTTTGAGTGCTGCTCCAGGGGTTTTTGGTGAGGTGGGGGGTTACCATGGGGGTTCAGGGATTGAAGGAAGAGCGTAAATATCCTCAAATTGCAGCTAAAAATATAACATTAGGATTGGTAAGCTCCACTTTCACCCATAATGTTCAGCAGCACTAAAGCGTCGTGCTAAATGACCTCTATTACAGCGTCTGAACCCATTAAGTCAATACAGGAGAGATTACCTGTGAAACAGAAGCAACTGTCTGCCTCTTCTGACTGACACGACCCCCAAATTATTAAAAAAGAAGAAGCCAGGGGCGATATTAGATTTGGGGTCGGGCGTGGCTGGTGCCTGCAGGCTAGAATTAGAGGATGTAGTATCGACCTTGTTAGGTAGGAATGTGTTTACAGCTGATCATAGAGCAAACGGTGGGGTGGCGGCACTTTAAAAGCATCTCTAATGAGGTCATAGAGGATGAGTGGAGACGTGTAACTGGTCTGGTGGTCTTCTGGTCGGGTTATGACTGCTCGTGTTCAGAGTTTCACTAGAACCACATCTGGCTGTGATTCAGGAATAAGGAACGGTTTATTATTAAATAATAGACAGTTTTATGATTTCTAGCAATTAATTCATTTATAAAAACATCAACAGAGAGAAAATGTCTTGTTATTCCCCGTGTCCTATTAAACCAAACTTAATAAAAAAAATCTAGAAAAAAAATTGTGAATTTGGTTAAAATGTTTAACATAATAATAACAATTATTATCATTGTTTTTTATTATTGTTATTATTATTATTATTATTATTAATAAACTTAAACATCACCTTATAACCTATGTTTTTCCCAATTTTAAGACTACTTATATTTTATTACTTAAACATTTAAGGGTTGAAAAATAAGAAAAATAATAAATTAATCAAATGTTATATTTTATATTTATTCTCAAAAAGACATAATTTTTAGCTGTTTTATTGACACATTAACTTAAGGAGAATTATTTTGAAAGTAATTTGTGTCATTAGTATTTTCCTTTTAAAATGGAGAGGAAGTTGAAATTTCTCCATTTGAGCTGTTTTTTACTTAACTGTCAACTTGGAACAGATTAAGTCCCTGAATGAAACGTGAACTAAATATAACAGAAAAATTGAACGATGAAAGTAAAAATAAAGGTTAGCATTATTATCACAACTTAATATGACTTTATTATTAATACTATCATAAATTTACTTGGTGTGTTTTTTAGGGCCCGACCGATATATCGGCCGGCCGATATTATCGGCCGATATTGGGGTCATTAACAGTATCGGCTATCGGCCAAAACGATGGCCGATATTGCGCTACCTATCCAGTAGATGGCACCAGCTTTATGAACTCATGTTGTGTGGCTCCACTCCTTTGAACTTTGAACACAAATTACTGTTTTGGAACATTTTTTTAAAAATTTATTCTTATTTATGTTTCTTATGTGCAATTATTTCCTGTCCAGGCTGAATAAGTTCACCAAGTTAACTTCCACAGAGTGTTACTTTGTTACAAAGCACACGTATTACGTTTTATTTATTGCTGCATTTTTATTATTTTAACATTCTTATAGGGATCTTCTGTCCCTAAACTTGTGTGTGTTGTTAGATTCCCCAGAGTTAGCTAAGTCAGAAAAAACATTTTGTAACCAGTCGTTTTAGCATAAAGCAATGGAAGGGAAGGCTTGCATTCACCTACATAAAAAAAAATAATGTATGTGAATTCACTTACATTGTTTTATGCTAAACTAAGAAAACCAACTGCAGCCAGATCATATTGGGCTGGTTATAAAATGCTTTTTCTGACTTTAACTCTGGGGAATCTTAACAAGACACAATTTTACTGAGTGGTGGAATATTCCTTTAAGTTAAAATGTTTACTAGCCTAGTGAACTAGACCAAATTCTTGCTTTGCAAAGTTTGGTCTAGGCATGCTCCATTGGAACCTCCGCAGCTCCTACCAGGACTCTGGCTGGCCAATCACAGCTCTCTAGAGGGGTTTCAAACACATAAAGAGCTGTGATTGGTCCATAATGGTGGGCCAATCATAGTGCTCTATCTGCATAGTGAACAAATCACAGAGCTTTATCCACTTTGTGAGCCAATCAGGGCACTCTATATGCCTGGTGGGTGGGATGATGCAACAGAGTGAAACAAGAGTATGTCACATTCATTGTCCAAATTTAGTCTGGCTTGCCAGGCTAACCGTTTACAGGAAAAAAACTTGAATGTTAGATTTATGCTGTGACTGAGTTTGTGTTCTGTTGTTTTTGAGATCTGCTAAATAAATCTTATTTGCATTACTTGGAAACCCTAGTGAGTTATTGAGACAGTTGGTGTGTAATAGAGAAATAAGTTTGCATCAACAAGGCAGAGAATGAAGGGTTTAAGCTTAAGAAAATTTTTCTTTCTTTTTTTTTTTGTGAGGGAGATTTATCGGCCATTATATTGGTTATCGGCCTTTGTTAAAAGTTTTATATCGGTATTGGTCCCAAACAAAGCATATCGGTCGGGCCCTAGTGTTTTTCCCTTATTGCTCCAAATGAATGAAAAAAACAACGATAAGAACTTTTTTTAATGATAAGAAGATAAAAACTGGACATTTATGATGAAGTAATTATAGTTGTGAACTTTGTTCTGATATAAACAAAGTTATTAAATAAGATATATATTTAAAGTTTATTCCAAAAACTCATTTTAAACATTTTCTTTTCTCCTGCATATCACAAAAGCGCAGCATCAAAAACGGCTGAGACAAAAACAAAGAACAGTCAAACATCCTTGTATTTAATAAGTTAAATGAGTAAGTGTTTGGTTTAGGATATTTATCTGACCCAGGGCTGTTTGTCAGCATTTTAAAAGCATTAATAGCAGATTTTTAACTGAAAACTCTCGTTTGCTTCAGGCTGCAGCAACAAAACAGAACCAGAAAAAAGAAAACTTGGTTCAGTTTATTTATCACTGAATCTCCTCAGAAAAGTCAATCCCAGTTATTAAATCTGTCTGTGTGTAAAAGCCAGTGTGCAGGAATTTATTATTTTTATTATTATTTGAAGATTGATTGATGTTTCAGATCATTTTCAGTCTGAATTAAAAATTTTGAAAGAGAAAAATAAATTTATATGAATAACAAAGCTGCTACGCTGACCCTGAAACCCCTTTATGTAAAATTTTAACTTTGTTCAGCTTGTGTGTGTGTGTGTGTGTGTGTGTGTGTGTGTGTGTGTGTGTGTGTGTGTGTGTGTGTGTGTGTGTGTGTGTGTGTGTGTGTGTGTGTGTGTGTGTGTGGTTGTGTGTGTGTGTGTGTGTGTGTGTGTGTGTGCGTGTGTGTGCGTGTGTGTGTGTGTGTGTGTGTGTGCGTGTGTATGTGTGTGTGTGCGTGTGTGTGTGTGTGTGTGTGTGTGTGTGTGTGTGCGTGTGTATGTGTGTGTGTGTGTGTGTGCGTGTGTGTGCGTGTGTATGTGTGTGTGTGTGTGCGTGTGTGTGCGTGTGTATGTGTGTGTGTGTGTGTGTGTGTGTGTGTGTGTGCGTGTGTATGTGTGTGTGTGTGTGTGTGTGTGTGTGTGTGTGTGTGTGTGTGTATGTGAGGTGAAGACCTGGCTTTGTTTGCACCTCCTTTTAATCTGAGTCCTCCTGGGACTGAGACACCTCCACATGCGTTGAGCCTTTTTTGAGGCATGTGTTTCTTTGTGTGTGTGTGTGTGTGTGTATGTGTGTGTGTGTGTGTGTGTGTGTGCGTGCGTGTGTGTGTGTGTGTGTGTGTTAGCTGTTTCATATGTGTATAAAAAAAACATCATCTCTGGAAGACAGAGACAGAGGACGTCATTGTGACTGATGTGCTGCAGGTCTGAGCCCTGGCTGCAGTCTAATCTACTTTCTATTGCTTTGTACCCCCCACCCCGCAGGAAAAAATGGAAATAGCCCACATCGAACCAAAGCAGTCAATACAACTCTGCAGAGAAGAGCTGAAAGGGACGCTCGCCACCACTGAGTTGGAGCGATGGAAGCAGGCGTGGGCGATAGCTGGAACATGTCAGACTTCATCTGATCTGGCCGACTCGCAGGTCTCTGCTGCTCTCTGTCTTGTCTCACAACCGTCTCACTCCTCACACTCTTCTCTTGTTTTCTCTCCACATGCAGACTTTTCCTCCAAGTCTGTCCCTCTGCTTCTCCCTCTCACCCCCTCTGGGCTGCCATCTTGCAGCATACTGCCCTCCCACTTGAAGCGTGCATATGTGCACCACAACACGCTCATACACCCACTCCTCTCTTCTTCTGTTAGCTGATGTTTCTGTGCTCGAGCCTTGATGAGTTTATTTAACAGAAGTGAAGATGTTCCCTCTTGTTTCTGAGGCTGGATTTTTTTTTCCTGTCTGTCATTTCTAGTTGATCTCTGATCTTTTCTTATTGGCTGAACTGGCCGTCTCTCACAGGCTCCCCGGCTGTCAGCCAGGATGAGAAGTCTCCACACCTGACTTCATTTTTCAGGCTCTTTCACGTCGTCTGCCCACTTTCGTTTCAGACAGATGGTGCATTCGGCTCCAGGCTGTAAAGTTTGAACTTTGAGGTTTTTACTGGAAACATGTGAATCCTCCTAAGTGTGTCTGCAGATTCTTTATTGTGCTAAAACTGCAACATTTTCCACTGAGGGACTCTGCTCCTCACATATTTTCCTTTCTCACTTATGGTATTCAACCTGACTTCATGGTTTAAAGGGGAACCTTGTTTTTCTAGTGAAAGGATGAATTTGGTGAAACCTTGAGAAATGGTGTTTACTTCACAAAACAAGCTTAATAAGGCTAAGGAAGATTAAATTAACACTTCAGCTCACCCATCTGCTTCTCATCAGCCTCACACCATATATAGTTCTTGGTTTCTCACACTTTACCTCTTTTGATTCCTCCTTCTCCAGATTGTTTTTTGCCCCTGATTTTAGTCTACTGACCATTAAAAATTAATACTTAAAGAGTCAATGTGGAGTTTTTACTGTTAATTTCTGGAAAAATCCATCGAAACATTCTTGAAAATGAATTTAGTGGTGTCCAGTTGTTGAAAAATATTGGCGGCTTTGTACCGTACAACCATTAGGCATGGGTCTAGCATATTTGGGCGATGTCACATTAGATGCCAAACATGCTGGATACCGACCGTCTAGGCCCAGAATTAAATAGGCCTGAACTAGATGATTGGCTTCACAAATGGCTTACAGTAATTACGCTACCATGTTCTGAAACATTTAGGCAGTAAGAAACACGACTTTAAAGTGACAGTGTGTATTTTTTTTTCTGGCGATAGGGCGCAGTAGATACCTAAATTGTTGCAATAGTAGCAGTATTTTTGTGTTGGAGTAAGACAATACCAACGGATGGCCAATAGGGTCAAAAAGCCCTGGGGAGTGCAAACTTTAACTAAATAACAAGCACGTCAGACTCCCTTTCATCACAGGCAAAGAGTGAAGAGGTAAATGTGTAAAACAATAACATTTAAGAAAGACGAATGTTTTGTAACTGTTTGGTACAAATCAGTAAATGCACTTTGTCCTCATGGGCTCCCGTAGAAGGAAACATGGCATTTAATATTGCATTGGCCAGAGACTTAGACCCGCTCCCATGTATTTTAGTCCTGATTTTTATGGTTGTACGAAGCCGCCAATATTTTTCAACAACAGGGCATCATGTAATTCTTTTTCAACAACATTTTGATGGATATTTCCAGAGATTAATGATAAAAACAACACATTACCCATGTTTACATGCGCACATTTAATCGGATTAAACGCCCAATCAGATCAAAGATTCTGCATGTAAACATGTCAATCGGAATGTTCTGATCCGATTCGGCCCAATCGGAATGAAATTTCAATCCGATTGAGAGAGGTGGTTTTGTCCGATCCTCATTCTGATTGGCGTGCATGTACACAGCCATCCGGATTGTTGCAGTAAAATAATGTCCACTGCGCATGTGTGCAACAGCTAGCGAGCCTCCCTTCTGTCATTTAGACTGCCTGACTTTAAAAATGACGACCTAATTAACGAGCGCCGGCTTTTAGATGTGATGGCAAGCCGTCCTTGTTTCAGTAATATCTAATCCAGAACTTGCTTTTTGTAGAAGTAAAATAAAAATCTGATTATTGCACAAATCATTCGACGAACGTTTCCAAGTCTGTACTGGAAACACGCAGATTCACTTCGGGTTTGCAGCACGGATCCCTGTTTCTGTGAATGCAGCACAGTTGTTTCTGCAGCAGGTGGATGGAGACATGCTCGTAAAGACATCGGTTACACAGACCTGGTTTGAGTGTAAGGAGGCTGATGTTCAGTAGAAAAACATCCTCAGGTAAATGTTATAGATGACTATCTGTGTAAAAACATAACTCAGATGAGATGCGGTTCGTTTAACACATGATGAACGCATGCTTCCAGACTTTCTGAACATCTCCTGTTGTTTAGTTTGAACCAACTTTTCTCAACAGTTTCAGCTGATTGTCACATTTTATTAATAATAAACCGCAACAGAGCTCAGCCAACGAGTGTAGGCTGTGCTGATGTTCACTCTGGTTTTAGCTCTTTGATTGGCTAGTTCACACTTCATGAAAGACTCCACTCTCTTCCTTTTACTTCCACGCTCCACCATGATGCCAACATGAAAAGCAAATGTCTTCTTCTTTTTTGTTCTTTCATTGACGATTAATGAACTGAAAATGCTAACTGCAAGCTTTTACATGAGCTACCAGCACAGTAAACTCCACCTGGACCTTTGCTCGACTGCTCACTTGTTCCTACCAGAAACACGTTGTTTAATGCAGTTTCTGGCCAACAGAGTTCTGGAGGGCTGTCCAATGTGAAGCTCTTCAAATTTCTGCTCCAAAAACCACTGAAACCAGTTTGAAGGCAATGGCTTACTCTTCAGTGTTGCTTTAAGCCTGTTTCATGCTGTGTGATTTTTGCCCATCACAAATGATGTCCTTATGTCAGTGTAAGAGCCTTAGAAAGATGGCAACCTGTATGGCCCAAGATTTCAGTGTCAAACTGCACAGCGTCTCGCTTTAGGACAGGTCAACGTCACAAGCTCATGTCGCAGAAAAGCTAACCAATAGCGAAGATGGCAACAATAAAGGAACAAAGGTGTTTACACTTGATTTATTAGACTGCAGACTCCAAAAAGGAGAGGATGATAATCAAACCATGAAGAATGTGGACAAGCTAATGGGTTGTCGCTAATGTCGCTAATGCTACTGTCGCATCATCCCCACACTAGTTTTTCACGTCACAATCACACTGATTTTCATCATCGCTCCTTTCACAAAGAAATATTTGTCCACAACACCCAAAAAACACACAGTGTGAACATGGTTTCGTCATTTCATTCATCACTGGCTATATATATATATATATATATATATATATATATTAGGGCTGCACAATATATCGAAAAATTATCGTCATCGCGCTAACAGGAAGTGCGATAAGCCCATCGCAAAGCACGTCAAAAACGACGATAAATGTTTGGTTCAAACATTTCCATCCGTGTCATACATCAACTTTTTGTAAACCAGCTCCGTTTTTTACGCTGAAGTATTATTTGACCAATCAAATGTAGCCCTTCTGATATGCGGCCAATCAGATGGGTCCGTTCACGTAATACGCCCACCCCCTACGTAGACCCTTAGGATGGGTGGAACACAACACCCGAACTGAGTTAGCGGCACCGTTCCCTTGTTCGTCATGCTGGCTCAGATTAACGAACGCACATTGTGCTGAGGTTTTTAACTTTTTAAAGCTGACTCTCTCTCTTTCTTGGAGTTGATACGAAGTGTTGCTCGTGTTGCTCAATCCCTACAATAAAAAGATCCGATCTTCTGGTTAAATTTACTCAAAGATCCATTAAGGTGATATTTCATACTTTATGATATTTCACATTCTATGGTTTCTAATTAACTCATTCACTGCCAGCCGTTTCCTGATCGCTAACGACCTTCGCTGCCAGCGTTTCTCACCGTTTTTACTGTTTTTTTAAGAGTCACAGAATGTTGCGCGCTAGCATGATGTCGATGCCAAAACAACCTAAACAAAGAGGAGACTCACCTCTTACATCAGGAAGAAGCCGTGTGTTTCGAGCGTTATCCGTTCTTTCATAATCCGTTGTCGAATTGTGATCGGCAGACGCTTCTCCGGTTCGCGCCTCACTTTTTTTACAGGAACGGCCCAAAACGATCTCCAAACACATGGATGGTCTGCTTCCTGATCATGTGATCTGTGACGTATGCGGATGAAGATCGGCTTCAGGGCTGAGATGTTTGTTCTCTCAGCGCGGGGGCTCGTTCCGATGCTCAAACAGTAAAAAAATGCAAATGACGACTTTAGTCGTCATTGGCAGTGAACGGTTGGATCTAAAATGACGACTTTAGTCGTCAATGGCAGTGAATGAGTTAAATGTAAGAACATCTTCTCTACACGGCCATAACAGTGATGTCGGTATCGGCCCAATTATTTCATATCGGTGAATCACTATTTGAGACTCATTGTGAATGATTGAAAGAAGTGCTTAAGTGCCTCACAACTAAACGTCTTATTATTTAAAGATTAATCTGTAATAACTTCAAGTAATAATTCCATTTTTGGCTGTTTATGATCAGTCAGTATCTAATCGCAGCAGCCATCGGTCAGAGTTAGAATAAGGGAGGAATTCTCGTGTTGGCTAACAGCTTCTTGAAGCAGGAGAGGTTTAAACAAAAACAAAAAAAAATTACCATGAGTAGCTCTAGTCCAGACGAGGCTCACTATCCTGCAGGTAAGAGCTTGATTACTCATAAAGACTCCACACAACCTCACATCAAAGGAGCTCAACAACCTTTTAGGATCCACTTGAGCTGCTGGTGAAGGAGAATCAGCCCATTCAGAACCATTCAGGAGCAGAAGAAGGAGCTGCTTGTGTTCTGCTGGTTCTGAATTCATTTAATCGTGCAGCTAAAATCATCATGTTTGTGTTTTTCTACTCACTACCTTGTTTATCTGCGCTGTGTGTGTATGCATGCATGCATCCGCGCACATGTGTGTATGTGTGTCTCAAAGTAAGGGGTGGGGGTATCAGGAGCTCCTGCTGTGAGATTGCATTGACCGCTGTGTTATTGCTCTTTAATTATCAATTACGGCAGCCCCCCATCCCAGGCGGGGTGGGGTGGGGTGGGGGTGGGGGCATATATGGAGGTGATAATGAATACAGAACTGCCATTAGGACAGTAACCGTGCGCTCCGTCTGGGGTTTAGGAGCCAGAGAGGAGGAGCAGGAGGAGGAAGGATGGCTGGTGTGCTAATGAAACAGGCTGCATCTGAAGACAAAAGAAAAGCCTCCCTCTTTTTTCCTGTCTTCCTCTCCTCTCTCTTTTTTTAATCTCATATATCTTCCTGCTCCGTTTGCATCCCACGCTTGAGATGTGTACATTAAGCACCCCTACCCTGCAGACATAACTTACACACATATTCAAACAGTTTGGTGATGGACTGTGGGGTTGGGGGTGGGGTGAGGGTCATCTTTAGAGCTGTCAGTGGATTTATTAGAAGCTGCACCTATTTTCTCCCTTTATGGACATATTTTCATTACATTGTGCTCCTATGAAAATACAAAAGTCAGGAAGCAAAGCAAGGAGCATAAGGTATACTGTTTCTACAGTAGGTGGTCCAAATAGATCTAGTTCCTCCATATGTGGTGAATACCGTCAGCCTAGTTCACTTTATATGGAGCAACAAGCTTATGCTAAACACAACCAAATTATCTGCTGGTCTAGAGGTCATAGATTAGATACACGCAAGATTTTTTAATTGTCAGATGATTCTCCAAACATGAGAGACCCCACATGTGCTGAAAAAAAATCACACAAATACCTACTTGGTTCTACAGAGAGTGCCGTCAAAAATTACACACAACATTCCCCGGTCAGACGGGAAGTCTCGGGAGATAAAACGTGGCTTTGAAGTAAACAAACATGGTGGAGGAGAAGCGTGCGGCTCTCTTTCCTCACTTTGCTTTTTGACTGGCTACACATCTCATTAATCAGGCAGCACACGTGTTTGTCCTCAAAATCTGACCAAGAATATCCACCATGTTTGAAAGCCCTGATTTATGATTGGAGCAGACCAGAGTGCTCTTAACTCACTACACATGGCAGGAATATCTGATAAAATTATCTTTAGAGCCATAACTTCCTTCTTGTTAAAGGGGAGTTTTCCTCTCCACTGTCGCTACATGCTAATGGGGATTGCTGTAAAGTCGCTGACACAATAAATTGGTGACTCGATACAATCTGCTGGGTTTTCTTACATAGGAAATGAGCAGAACTCAGTGCACTGACAATGGGTCCAATTGGAATGATGACTGTTGTTGTGATTTGGGGCTATATAAATACATTGTTGAATTGAATTGACATAATCATGCATGTCCTTAAGATTATCAAAAGGATTGGGTCTGAAATCTGCACGATCCTGTCGTTTGAACCAGGCCTTCGCTAATCAGGCTTGAAGGACCAAAAGCTGTTCAAGATGGTCTTTACAATGATTAAGACTTAATTTTTTCTCATTTTTACACACAATGCACACTTGATTGTCTAAATATTATTTGCTAAAAATAGCAAAAAGTTCTCTTTAACGTGAAGAAAGCCAGCTCTTTCCTTTTCACGTTTCATTTATGTGACAGCTCAGATCTTTGATGTACAGAAGGTTGGATTTGCTTCAGACAACCATTTGGTAAAAATGAATCAGCTTTAAATGATTATGTTTTTAGAACCATTTCATTTGCATTTTTTGAACACTAAAAATAAATGTTTCTATTCCCCTCAAATGAAGCTTCTAATGCGCTGTGGTTTATGCAGTCGCCTAATCAGCAGGCCTGCCTGCAGTGCCTATAAAGAGATGCCACATGGCATCATGTCAGCAGAGCTCACATGTAAATAGCCTGTTTTATGTGGCTGACATGTAAATGCCGCCATCGCAGCAGAGACAAGAGCACCAACGGGACAGACAGTGACGAGCCTCCCTTTGTCCTCTCGCTGCCTGATAGACGACAGTCGCTTCCAAACGGCAGCAAGAAATCACGTCCTGCTTTTTCTTTAAAGAGGATGACACACATTAAGCATCTCCAAAGGAAAGATGTGGAAAAAAATCTACTGAATCAAGCGTGGCGTCTGCATCGACATTCAGGCAAATGACCAAATTAGAAAATAGCTATAAACGGTGATGTGGCGTCTGAAGATGCTCTGGTGATTGTTTGTATTTATTAAATGTGTTCGAGGGGACCGTGACCGAGAGGCAGCCATGCTTGGTTTGGTCACGTGTGCACCTGAGCTGGCATCCTGCCAAGCAGAAGAGAGCCTCTCCACCTGTTAGAAATCAGCTCAGTTTACATCGGCCCTTGTCCTTGGGATCCTCTTTGATGATATTCTGCTTTGTGGTCTCATGTCTTCGAAGTCCTCAAGAAGGAAATGATAAAGATGCTTTCCGACCTCAAACTGGGAATGAAGTAGATAAGTTGGTTTTTAATCAGCATTTGAGAGTTTGATTTTCCAATGTGGGAGTTCACTAAGACTTTCCATCTCCAGAGCCACCGTCTCAGTTCAAAGTTGGTTGGTTCTTTTTCAACTCTTCTTCCATCGTTTGTAATAGAACGTCAATGAAAACACGTCTGAGCTTTTACTGTTTCTCCTGATTCTCATAAACCCAAAGAACAAGATTATCTTTTCATGACCGAGTGAGATTTTCTTCACCAACATTTCCAGGTTAGAAAAATGAACATGAAGCTTTAATTCTCAAGTATGTAGATAGAGAGTCAAGACTTTATACATAAAGGTTTTGCATATTTATTGCAAAAAAACAGAAGATGGTTCATTTTTAGATATCAAAGGTCTCTTGCACCTTAATCTGATCACATAACATCTCCTTTTTATTTCTGGATCTGTTATATAAACAAACTACTGTGTTCAGGATCTCACTGGACTTCATCTTTTTGGATTTGACTTTAATCAGAAAAGGATATTTTGACATTTTCTCAATATTTCAGATTTTCTCAATGGATTGACTTCATTTTATTTTGACACTTTAGGCTTTAAACAGTATCCAAACTTCTCCTTGACCTTTGGATTTTCTTGACATTACAACTTTATTATCAAAACCATCATATTATCTTATACAAATTCCACATTTTAAAAAACAGAAAACTCTTGGTAAATTGATTGTAACTGCTCTTTTATTGTGAAAACATCAGTGACTTGGTGATTCGTGTTGTACACAAGCTGCTGGGCTGCACTCTGAAATCCAACAGCAATACATTTGAGCTTATTCTCCTTTATTTAAAGGACGGAGAGGAAACTTCATCATTGGGAAAATGGGACGATAATTCAGCCCCTTGCACCATTTTTGGCTTCCTAATTTAGCTTTCAAAAATAGAAGCTCTTCAGGCGACGAGCGTCCTCTGGGATTTCACTCGGAGTGTTTTCTGAGAGCGCGCTGCCATGCTAAAGGTCATGGGCTCTGGTGTGAATGGAAAACCTTTCAGCTACACCCCCTACCACCGCCACCCATCCCCCAAGAAAAGACATTCAGTAGGAAATTATCATACAAAAAATGTTTGTATTTACACTACAGCTTCGTCCCATTCTCAGAAGGAGGCTGATTCTGTTTCTTCCTACCCTTCACCTCTGCCCCATGACTCCCAAAATGCTAACTACACGCAGCTTCCAGCAGGAGTTCACACAGCAGATTAGGAGGTGACTGAGATGTGAAACCGCATAGAGGATGTTAGAGATCACATCCCAGCATTAGCTGACATAAATGTGACCAAAAACAATTACTTAAAGGTGACACAAAAACAGCCCTGATCTACCAAGGTAGTATGAGACATACAGAGTGCTGACTAGTGGTGTGGAGGAATTTGGTTGGTGTTTTAAGTTAAAACATTTAAGGAAACATTGACCCTAACTAATCATCACACTAGCCATGTTTACATGTGCCAAATTTCCCCAATCCGATTCAAATCTTGGTTGATCGGAAATCCCGAATCTCTGTTAACATGGACACTAACTGAAACGATCCGATCGCGCCGTGAGTTTATATGCACCAAGTATTCAATCAGATTAAATTGGTTGAGCATTCACAGAGTTTTCTTTTCTGGGGAAAAAAAATTAAACAAACGTATAAAACGAAATGAAAAATGTAAAAACAGAAAAAACAATTCTTCCTGCTTTCCTGATTCATTTAATCAATTTAATGTTTTTATTTTGCTCATAGAAGTTACGTTTTCTTCAGTAAATTACTGCAGATTTATGCTTTGCTGTGTTTTATTATTAACAATATTAATATTAAGGGAGGGTTATCCTTGTCTCTGCCTCTTGGTCAGCTGGTCCGCGGGTCTGACGTGACGGCTGTGCACTGCGTGGAGCGGGGATGCGGTTCAGTTTTATTACTGAGCTCTGTTGTGGTTTATTATTAATAAAATGTGACAATCAGCCGAAACTGTTGAGAACATTTGGCTCAAACTAAATAACAGGAGATGTTCAGAAAGTTTGGAATCGTGTTCATCGCGTGGTAATAAACGAGCCGCATCTCATCTGCGTTAACGTGTTTTTACACAGATAGTCACCCAGAATATTTAACTGAGGATGTTTTTCTACTCATCAGCCTCCTTACAGGAGCATGGGGCAGGATGAAGAAACGAAACTCATTAGCGACGCACTCGGCGCTCTGAGTAACTGCAACTCGGCACGAGAGCGCGCACAAACTCTTCTTCACTAGAAAAAAAAAGTTTCACAGTGATGTACGGCCAGAGAGCGGCTCGAACAAGGACCCATGTCGAACGATGAAGTAAGTAACGTTGTTACTTTAGTCTAATATTTGTAAAATTCCATGACAACATTAGCTTTTTAATTTAGCCATGACCCTCGTGATGTAAAGCAAGCGCTCCTTCCTATGAAATATTCATAAGCCAGTTTTGTGACTGGCGAGCAAGACAGTAACATGATGCTACTTTATCAGCATAAGGCTTTGTGGCTGCAGGTGATTTATGATGTTTTTAGACAAATTACAGTTATTATTTTGCACTAAGCTTACTAACAGGCTAATGTCATTGTTTACACATCATGTAAGAACATCCAATTTCAAGTCACTGACATCATTTGTGAAATCAATTTCATTACAGGACAGGCATTAAAACAATGTAAATGTTTAGTTAAAAAAAATGCATCAAATAAAATCATAATGTCAAGAAGACCAGGTCAGTTTAACCGATGTTACCCATGAGCACGTCTCCATCCACCTGCTGCAGAAACAGCTGCTGCGGTCACAGAAACAGGGATCCGTGCTGCAAACACGAAATGAATCTGCGTGTTTCCAGTGCAGACTTGAACTTGTTTGTCGAATGATTTGTGCAATAATCAGATTTTTATTTTACTTCCACAAAATGCAAGTTCTGGATTAGATATTACTGAAACGAATCTATCAAAGCCGACGCTCGTTAATTAGGCCGTCATTTATTTAGGTCAGGTAGTCCAAATGACAGCAAGGAAGCTTGCTAGCTGTTGCACACATGCGCAGTGGGCGTATTATTTTACTCCCAACAATCCCAATGGCTGTGTACATGCACGTCAATCAGAACGATGATCAGACAAAACCACCTCTCTCAATCGGATAGAAGTTTCATTCCGATCGGGCCGAATCGGATCAGAACATTCCGATTGACATGTTTACATGCAGAATTTTTTATCTGATTGGGCGTTCAATCTGATTAAATGTGCGCAGTGAGCTGTTTCAAATGAGCTGTCGCCATCTTAGTTTTGCTCAGTCACACTAGCATCCTAGCCACCAAACCGATAGAATGCTGTGATTGGTAAAACGCAATACTGGCCTGGGCTACTGAGGTTCCAATGAAGCATGGCTTAGCTCTGCATGGTTGGGTGATCCTTACAAAGGGTGAATCGCAAGTAAAATTTCAGTCCTAGTCCTTTAAAGAGTGGAAAATGTAAACAATCTAGTTTTTAAACTCAGTAGCTCACTGTCTAATGTTAATCTAACAATAATCTGTTTAAATTGTTATGTGATTATTTAACAATACAACAGTTAAAAATAAATAAAATTGACCCTTTCCTCCTGTATATTCTCCACCTGGGGACAGTACACAATTAAGGGACTGAATGATGAAGGTGCAAATCCTGAAGCTCCAACTGGAGCCAGAAGTGGTCTGATAAAATTTTTGATAATATTCTACACAAAGTTAATATTTTGTATTTCAAGCTTTCTGAATTAGCTACTAAGTCATGATCTAAAAAGGAGTCTTGCTCATCCAATATAGCTTTTAATAATTCAGCCCATTAATGCTTGTTTAACCAAGTCATTAAACAAGCATTAAACGTAACTGAAAAAATACATTAGCTATTATTACTTTCCAACAATGTTTCCTGAAAATTAATTAGTTTTAATATAACAACTATTATTTTTACATTTTATGGTAACATTATTTCCCAAATAAATAAAAAATGCCAACATAATTGTTTTCATACTTTCTTTGTTTACTGTTATAGGTAGTTGTCACACCAGTTTGTTTTTTTATGGATAGTTTAAAGCTGAAGAGGCGAGTAGAGTTCTGTAGCCATGATTTAACTCAGTGTGTGGTCCCTGATTGCTTTCACTGAGAGAAAACTGGCCTTTGAGAAGAAGAAAAAAGTGTTGCCCACTCCTGATTAATGCGTGCCAAGACCGAGGCAGACAAACAGAACGTCCACCCAGAGAGAAGAGATGGCGCTGCAAAGGCCAGCGTCCTGCTGACTGCAGCCAGCTGTGCAGACAGAAGGAACCAGTTCCTCCCTTTCACTCATCTTTTCCTGCTTTGTCTGATTGACTTCATGCACGTGTTTTCTCCCCGTTTCAGCGTTGCTTCACCAGTTTCCTTCTTTCGCTCATGCGTCCTCTTTCCCTCTCTGTCTGCTCTTCATTTCTTTACACCCCTTTCCTCCTCTTCTCACACGGGTTGACAAAAACCACCACCCCATCGACAGCCCACCCCTCTTATCTGTGGAAAATAGACTGGATGCTTGTGCTTGCCAAAGTGCCTGCAGAAAGCTTTTCTGTGAGCTCTCTGAGCAGTAATAGGCAGACAGAGCAGGGAAAAAAACAGGCACCAATTTGCTCCATGTGTCTCGTTTCAGGAAATTGCCTTTTAGAAGGGCAGCAGGTCTTTCTTGCACAAAAGTGAAGCATGGAGAACCTTCACCCTCTGTGCACTTGTTTGTTTGAGAATACCTTGTGTGTGTGTGTGTGTGTGTGTGTGTGTGTGTGTGTGTGTGTGTGTGTGTGTGTGTGTGTGTGTGTGTGTGTGTGTGTGTGTGTGTGTGTGTGTGTGAGAGAGAGAGAGAGAGAGAGAGAGAGAGAGAGAGAGAGAGAGAGAGAGAGAGAGAGAGAGAGAGAGCTTGTTAAGTTATTAAAATTTGAGTTTCAGACATTTGAAAGATAGTATCTCCAGACATTTCTAATACCACAGGATGTCACAGATACCCGCTGTTTGTTCTCATCACTGTAGCGGATTTAAGCTGTTTTGCAGAAATGTTGTGCTTTGTTCTTGTTTTTTTGCTTTTGTTGTTGTGCCCCGAGGCCTGAAATGTACAAAGAGGGAAAAGAGGACAAAGTAATGGGGGGAAATAAACGATTAGCATGCAGCTAATTGTAACGGAAATGGCATCTCTTTTACACGATTGTTTTTTATTCTGTGCCTGTTTGGATGAAGACATAATTCCTCTAATGGGAGGTATTTGTAATGCTGGCTTTGTTGGCAGCTGGTTGGCAGCTCCATTCAGTGGAGTCTGTGTCAGCCACCCGAGCCTTGTGCTATCCATCACCAGAGTCCATGCCAGGCGGGCCTCGGTGCGCGGGATCCCAGGCCCGGTCCTCTGGGACAGCATCAGGGACGTGTGTGTGTGTGTGTGTGTGTGTGTGTGTGTGTGTGTGTGTGTGTGTGTGTGTGTGTGTGTGTGTGTGTGTGTGTGTGTGTGTGTGTGTGTGTGTGTGTGTGTGTGTGTGCCCAGCAGCAGTTGTACTGTGACATCAACTGTAGAGTACACTATTAGACATGCTTTCAAACTAACAGAGAACTCGTAACTTTTAAAAGCATAAAATATGAAATATGAGTGAAAATCCAGTTTTGCAAACTGAACTGTTGATTGTCTACTGGTAATGTAACTGTTAGAATAATCAGTTTTTGTTTTCATCCATCCATTTTCAGCTGCTTATCCGGAGCCGGGTTGCCGGTGCAGCAGCCTGAGCCTACAACAATGTAACCGTAATAAAGAAATAAAATATGTCCTCACCACCTGTAGGTCCTCCACTAGAGGGCAGTAATCATGTTTTGGACTGTATTTGGCGGGTTTCTGATGAAGGCAGTAATCATGACATTCCAATTTAGAAACAAGATACAAAACGTTAACGAAATCCCTGGTAAAACACCTTCAGCTCTTAGTTTTTTATGTTTCTTTTCTGCTGTAACAAAAATATTTACTGAATGAAAATGTGTCCCTCATCTAAGAGATTTAACACTCTTAACATTTGAGAAAGTGACGTTTTCGGGAGGTTAGTTAGCTCATAGATACTCAATATGAATAAATAAGATTCCATTGTTTATAGATTTAAATGCGTCAGATGCAGCTGATTAAACATTTATATAAAGTTCAGGAATATTTCATCATTTTATCTTTTGCCAAACTCATAAATCATTGAACATATCATTAGAACATGGGGCACCACAGGTTTTTGTGTTCATCCCAGACCATTTCATATGTTTGTTTTGTCAAATCTTCTCAATTTAGATGATTTTCTTGAAGATGTATAACCAGAAATATGCAGATATCAGCATTTCTATGGATTTCTATGACAATTTTTTTGTGTTTGTGATTCAACATTTATTTAAAAAAATCTAATTTAAGTGTTTTGGAATAATTGTGTTTCACATTTAAAAAGCATATTCTGTTAGATCTTTGGAGGGGTTATTTGAAGGACAAATTTCTGGTGCCTTTGTTCTCTCAGTCTGCAAAGGAAGAGTTTCGATTATTTTACGACATTTTTTAAAGTTAAAACTTGCTATTTTAAGTCTCTGTTTCTGCTCATTTTCAAAAATGATCTTCAAAACAATTGAGAAAAATAGACAGTAGATGGTAAAATAAGGACAACGTGGCTTCAAAACAAAAAGAAAACATGCTAAATATTTTATTTTACTTGTGTAGCTGTTCTTATTTGGGGTTGATATTTCTACTTATTGCCATTCCCTCCTCTGAACACCAGCTTTTAGGAATTGATCAGACACGCAGGAGCAGTTGTAGTATTTCCCATCCCCCTGTCAAAACAGCCAAACAAGCTTCAGTCCCCTCCTTGTTTACTCTGCCGCTGTATTCTTTCGCTACTGTGAACACATGAACACATCAATGCTGAACAAAGATCCAGGTAGTAGCGCATAGCATCCAAATATATACTAATACTCATCTGTTCAAAATTTCTTGTCCGTCTATAATATACTTCTTTTATTTTGTAAAGTCAAGCACAAAAACTGGTTTTTCCATGATCAGAACAATATTGTTTTACTGACCGCAAGGTTCATCTCTCCAGAAAGTCTTTGGGATATTAGAAACGTGATATTTAAGAACCTTTATTGGATCTTTTGTGGTCTGACATCTCCTCTCACCCGTTCTCAATTCTCTGCCTCCTCCCCAAAGGAAATTAACTGACAGATTCCTCCTGACAGACAGCTGTTCCTCCCACCACGGGTCTTCTTCACCCCCTCACCCCCTTACACACACACATACACATGCACACACAAACACACACTTTATTCTAACATTACCCCCTCCCTAGAGAATAAATCTGCAATCAACTGGGCCTATAAATAGCTGTGGCACACTTCAGTGCTGTTGCAGCCCTTCCTCTTACACACACACACACACACACACACACACACACACACACACACACACACACACACACAAGCTCTTCTAATACATAGCAGTACACCCAGCTTCTGTTTTGCTACTCTTTCGCTCCTCCTGTAGATGCTACTTGCTAATACCACTGTGAACAAACATGCTAATGCGAGCTAATTAAAGTAATTTGTCTTTCACATATCTGCACATTACTCCTAATAGCTTTCAGGCTATTAAACGCCTAAACCACCGGCAACATTAGCCATCCATCTGAAACCGTGTACTTAAACCCTCAGAGAGGCCTGCTAGCGCTACGCTAGGCTAGTGCTAGTTATTGGTAGCCATGACTAATCACCTCATTAGTCAGCAGGCTTAATGAGATGTGTTATTTAAATAGATAATATGTCAGGCAGGGGAGCTCGTTCTGCTGGAGCTAGCTCACAGCTGACATGTTTTTTTAATGCCATTAATCTCAGAGAAAGACATGCTAATGATTTTAAAGAAATGTAGAAATATAAAAATATTGATGCAAAATAAGACAGTGCCATGCAGCCAAAGAATAATAATCCATGGATGGTATTATTTAACAATCATAAATTATAAATGGTAAAATAAAAAATCTCTCAGGAGAAAGTTAAGAAGTCTGCCATTGGTTTTGGAAAGGAGTCAAGGAATGCAGCTGCTGAGATTTAAGACCTAGCATTTTACACAAAGTCACATCTCAGTGTCTAGTTTTAATTACAAGTCTGGTTTCCTTTGGAAAATGTAGATTAAAATAATCCAGTAGGAAGGCTTTTCACAACTGAATAAAATCTCAGCTTTTATAAAGAAATTCTACTAGTTTTGTTTGAGAATCTTTTTCTGATAATCACTTCTTACTAAACCCAGTATTTTTGTTACAAAAAGATGGATTTCAGTAAAATGCTCAGAAATGATTGAATGTACGAATACATCAAATGCAAAAAGTTGGCCACCACAGTTTATCAACATTAGCAAATACAAAACCATACAGTTAGAAACAGACTAGTACACCCAAAAGACAAAATATCAGCTGGACTTAAATATGGAGTCATTTACGAAATCCCATGCAAACTCTGCAATAAAACATACATAGGAGAAACCGGACGCCAACTCAACACACGAACAATAGAACATAGAAAGGAGTGCGAGAAAGAGGCAAGTCGAAAACACAAGAGCAGCAAAAGAAGAAGCAGAAAGTACAATAAAGAAGTCAGTCGTAACAGATCACTGCACAAGAGAAAACCATGTAATAGACTGGGACAACACAAGGATCATAAACACCGAACAACAAAAATACAAAAGATGGATAAAAGAAGCAATCGAGATAAGGAGACGTGGATGTGGGACCATGAACAGGGACGACGGAGTTTACACGTTGGACCGCACAAGGGACTGCATCGTCGGAGAAGGGAGAGCGGGCAGCAGAGGGCAACAACGTCCTCTGCTGCCCGCGGATAAACGGAGTAGGAAGTGACGCCACCATCAGCGTCAGCCTGAGGAAGTTTGCAGCCGCAAACAAAACGTAGAGGGAAAACAGGTAAACAAAACTGCTCTGTGTTTTAAAAAAGAACTACAGCATGGAATTAGAGATACGACAGCAAGAACACACCTAAGATGATTAAGCATTATCGTATGAGATTGCATGTATTGTTAATTTTGACCAAAACGACTAAACCTTTAGCATTTCTCAGACATGAGACTCATTTATTTAAAAAGTCTGTACCTTAAATTCAATAAATTCTTGTGATTGAGTTATTTTAGTTTGCCTGTTAACAAAATCCCTTCATTTTCCTATTTTTAAAGGTCAAACAGTGAGATAAAACTGTACATGCAAGTCAATACTAAAGAAGGGTGTGTGTGTGTGTGTGTGTGTGCGCGCGCGCGCGCGTGTGTGTGTGTGTGTGTGTGTGTGTGTGTGTGTGAGAAAAGGTCAGTGTGACTTATTGATGAACCTTGTCAATTACCACCCTGGTCAAGTTAAAACAAGCACTGCTTTTAATTGATTGATCAGCTTGTAACACAGTCATCATTTTTTGTGTGTCTGCAGGTGCTTTTTGTGTGTGTGTGTGTGTGTGTGTGTGTGTGTGTGTGTGTGTGTGTGTGAGAGAGAGAGAGAGAGAGAGAGACCCCTGACCTTTCCATGTACTGATAGCATCCCCAGAGAGTATGGGGTAGGATGGATGAAGGGGGGACGGCGTTGGGAGGGGTTGCGGAGGCTTTGTTTTTCTAGCGGAGGCCTTCATGTTGCTTGAACTTTGATAATGCAGACGAGCAGTTTTAGTGCACGCTAATGACAGGGTTGGTGGTTGATGCTCAGGAGACAAAACTCAATTACAGATTGGCGTGTGTCTCTGTTATTGTTGCGAGTCTGCAGCTCGTCTTTTGTACTTTCATTTGAGTTTTTTTTCTTGTTGTTCTTTTTTTTTTTTTTGCTGCAGCAGTAGTTAAGAAAGCCACTCGTATTCGCCTCCTTCAGGAGAGGAGAGGCTGCCGCGTGCATCTATGTGGTGAAAGCAGTCAGTGTGTTGATGCCAGATCTAATTGTCTGGGGCAAAGGAGAGCGTAAACTCCACGCCTGACAGACAATAAGTGCTACTGTTACCCGGCAGCACGGCGTGTTAATGGAGAAGCTGCCAAGGGAGGGTTCGAGGTGTGTGTTTTTTTCCTTTTTCTGATGCTTCCGACCCGTAAATCACATCTCCTCCTCCTCTTCTCCTCTCCTCCCCCCTTCCTCCCCATCACGTGCCCACCATTTGCTCATCCATCACCATCACCTCCTGCTCCCCTCCGTTTTCCATCACTCCACCCAGCCAATTTACCCCTCTCACTCATTCCTCTCTCTCCTCCACGGAGCGACGGGCTTTTGTCCTCCGTCTCTGCTTTCTCCCCTCCGCTGGCGTCTGATCACAAGATTTAAGCAAATCTGTCGTCAGAGGCGACCAGCAAAGCAGCTCTGTCCGTTCTCTGGCCAAGTACCTATGTAAGATTTGGATATTATTGGTCTGAAATAGATTCATTCTTACTTAACTGAAGAGAATTAGGTGATCATTTGTGATTTAGATATTATTAAAAACTATTTTGACACAAACTCTTTGTGTTTTTTTCATGCAGACGAATAAAGCTGGACTAAAAATGAGTGAATCTTCATTCTGAGTTTGTAACAAGAGACCACTGTGACCTCAAAATAACCTGACAACTCAGATCTACCATCTGTTTCCCAGAGAACCTGATACCGCTGAAACACCTTTGTTTTTTTCTGCATCCTTTTCTGCGCGCACACACACACACACACACACACACACTTCATACTAATTCTTCCACTCGGCCTTTTTGCAGGAGTCTCTGTTAAAGCCCAAATCCCAACTAAACCGCTTTAATTGTGACTGAGGGGTTCAGCACCCTGCCCTATCATGTTCGTGCCGTTCATTTAACAAACTAATACTGCCACCCCACCCCCCACCCCTCACCCAACCCCCCCCCCCCCTCACCGATGCTGGTCCCCAGGCACTCTTTGCCACTCATTAACCCTGTCACGTTTATGGTATGAATTAAATGATTCCAGTGATGCAGCCCCACGCACAGCCAGTTCCCCCCCAACACACACACACACACACACACACACACACACACACACACCACCTCCATCATCCCAACTCAAGGCTGCAGGGACGGCCTGAGGCACCGCTCTGCACCCTCATTATTACCGGCCTGGTGGTCTGGACACCACACTGTTGTTTTAGCATGTCACTGTGTGTGTGTGTGTGTGTGTGTGTGTGTGTGTGTGTGTGTGTGTGTGTGTGTGTGTGTGTGTGTGTGTGTGTTTGATGTTTTAATGTCTGAGTGGAAGCAACACCAGTACACAGGCTTGTTTCTGCACCGAGCTGTTAAAGAAAAATGGCCGAATGCGTGTTTATTTGTTTTCATTCAAATGTCTTACAACTGCTGAGCCAAATCATAGATTTGCTACTAGATCGTTTCATTTATTTTAATTACAGCTCAAACGGCTGACCAAGAAAGGAGGAACTTCATTTCCATCTGAAATGTTTGAATGAAGTTATTTTATTATCATAAAATGAGAGAAATTCTCACCTAAAAGTCGAAGAAATAATTCAGGAGGTGAAAATAAAAGCAACGTTTTTTTCTGCTTGTTGAAAAACAGTAGAAAGAAAAGTGGATCAGTCGTAAATGTTACGGTATAATTTACAGATATATATATATATATACTTATGTAATTTAACTTTGTCTGTAGCTGTTTTCCTGTTTAATGTTATAAATACAGTAGAAGTGCTTCATTGGTGTTTTTACAAAAGATAGTTTCAGAATAAAAGTTAGAATTTGACTTTGAACTAATAAGTTAAAAATATTTTCTGATGCTATTTTTTTGTTTATTTTTGAGTGAAATGATCTTGAACCAAACATTGAACAAAACATCAAAATAAAATAATAAAAGCACCAAATCACAGCCTCAAATGTTAAATATGCACAACTAATAATGAGCTGCAAAATTTGACAGATTTGAGATAAAATCAAAATGTTTGTTATTGAGAATGAAATACATGTTTTTCAGTAAAGTCATCTGGAGATACGTGTATTTTAAAAACAACTTCTTGTCTTAAATACAAATGTCACTTTTGTGTTGTCTGTAAAATGTTTAGTCTTGTCAAAATGTTTTCAGCGTTTCGTTAACCAGCTGGTTTAAATCTTTGTAGGGTTTTATGTAAATTAAAACACTAACATTTTATTTTTACTGTTTAAAAATCTTCTACTGAAGAAAGCCTTTTAAAATTGGTGGAACTTTTGAATTATTCATGTCAGCACAGAGTTCCATATGAAGCTTTGAATTTTTGTTTTTGCAAAATAATTTAAACAAAAACTATTTCATGAAAAGTAAACAACAAACATTTGTTTCACCAGGAAATATCATTACAGAATAAAGTTGAGGATTTTAATCAAATTTAAACCTTTTTTCACAGTTAGCTCCAAATTGAGTTTGTTTTTTCCAATAAAGGGATATTCCACCCCTGAGTGAAATTTTGTCAATTTCCTTATTTCCGTTAGATAAGTGAGAAAAAAGCATTTTGTAACCAGTGCAGTAATTATCCTGGTCTGGCAGCAGTCCGTCTGCTTTAGCTTAGCATTAACAATGGAAGTTAATGGCAGAAGTTAGCATTTTGTGTGCAAAAGTGATTAAAATTACTCATTAATGCACCAGTTGTTCCTGGTGAGCTCAGTAATCTTGCCAACTGCAAATGAAAGTAAGAAGTGACACGAAGGATTTCCAGGAGCCGATTAAGACTTGGGACTACCGGTACATTACAAGAAAGCACCGCTGCATTACGGTGTGTGTATATGTCGATGGTGTGCACACACGTGAGTGTGTTGTGAGCTGGCGTTGTTCTGCACTACTTAGATGCAGCCATAATTACACTGACAAAAATGTAACTAAGTAAATTTTATTTTGAGTTCATTGCTTTTTACCTCTACTTTAGTAAAGATTTAGGCCACTACCGGGGTGGACTGGGATGAAAATCGGGATAGATACACAAAGACTAGCTACTAAATAAACTCAAATAAAGTAAAACACACCAGGATGAATTTATCTAATAATTAATTGTGAAAAGAAAAACATAATTAGAGTCAAAGCTTTTTGCATCCTGGTTGATAGACTCTACTGACGTTCTGCTGCAGTTCATCTACCCTCGGTACGTTTTCAGTGTTCACTTCTTTTATTTCCTTTTTATTTATTTCATAATCGGAACCTCGTCATGAGAGCGATACAGGCAGCCACACACACCAGCTGTGTTGTCTGTGTGTGTGTGTGTGTGTGCGTGCGTGGGTGCATGTGTGTGTGTGTGTGTGTGTGTTTGACTGCAGCGACTCATCAGCATTTAATCTGACATTTAGCACAATGTTTTTCAAATCTGGTTGTGATCAATCTAAATAAATATGCCATTCGTTCTGCAGCCATGGTGTGTGTGTGTGTGTGTGTGTGTGTGTTTCAGTTATTTTAGTTTGCCTGTTAACAAAATCCCTTCATTTTCCTATTTTTAAAGGTCAAACAGTGAGATAAAACTGTACATGCAAGTCAATACTAAAGAAGGGTGTGTGTGTGTGTGTGTGTGTGTGTGTGTGTGTGTGTGTGTGTGTGTGTGTGTGTGTGTGTGTGTGTGTGTGTGTGTGTGCATTTTAACTGCAGCTCACGACTGTTAACCCATGCATCCTCCTCACTACGGCAGGTGTTGTCACCAACGATGTGAGTGGAGGAAGATAACGCAGTAGGTGGGATTTGCAAGCTAAAGCCTCCTGCTCTCCTCCCTGAACGTTGAGTGCTCCAACATGCTTTCACACAAACACAATCGTATCCCACTTTTAACTGGGTCTGAATGAATAATCATGCTATTTCAGGCCACGCAGCCCAGGAAGCAGCAGACTGGAGTGCATGGCTGAAAGCCTGCAGGGTGAGATGGAAATGAGAGGAGAGGTGAGACACTTGAGAAGGGGGATTTCTTTTTTAGGATGAGAGGCAATTGTCTTCAGTTTGCTTTGATGCAGAATTGTGCCTTGTCCTTTAGCTGAACACCGTGAAGCATGCTCTGTTTGAAAACTCCAGGTTAAAATCTGTAACCACGCTGCATTTTTTGATCATTCAGGATTTATTTTGAGGTGAAGATTCCTCAGCTTCTCTGTGGTATACAGGTGTTTGGTGTGGTCTGGTTGATTAAACTGGGTTTAAAATAATGATTTCCCCCACATTCCTGTGGTTTGCGGTCAAACCGACGGCCTCTGCAGCGGGTGTTGGCTGATTATTTGCTGTTCATGGGTGAAGTGATTTAACCCTGGCAAATGAACTGCTTTAACAAGACCATGTTATTCCAGTTCCTTAAAGAAACATGAAGCTCAGATTGCTCCGCAGTATAGTTAGAAGGTTCCTGAGGGGTCTTTGTGACACGTATTTAAAAAGACAAGAGATACAAGAAAGCTGCATCTGACAGAAGCTTGAAATAAAGGGAGAGGAGTTATGCAGAAAGGTTTCCTCACAAACTAGAAGATTTACATAAATTACACTTCTGTTACACAAGTTAAAGCATGCGGCGAGATTGTTCTGTGTGTGTGTGTGTGCGTGCGTGTGTGAGAGAGAGAGAGAGAGAGAGAGAGAGAGAGAGAGAGAGAGAGAGAGAGAGAGAGAGAGAGAGAGAGAGCATTTTCCGCAAGCATGTGACTGTGTTTATGCAACAGCCGTTGGCAGCTCTTTCTCCTCTAAAGCTCTCCTCCCAACTTTAATTAACTACAAACACACTTTCTTACACACACACACATGCGCGCGCGCACACACACGCACTCATTTGCTTGTGAGAGACCAGAAAAAGGAAAAGAACCATGGGAAGGAAAAGAAAATGTTTCTTTAATGAAAAAAGAGAACCTGCTTCTAGCAGCATAAGAGAAAAACACATTAAAGGTTGTGTGTGTGTGTGTGTGTGTGTGTGTGTGTGTGTGTGTGTGTGTGTGTGTGTGTGTGTGTGTGTGTGTGTGTCACTGCTCCTCTGAGTCATCACTTATCATGACATATAGATGCAAACAGCAAGCAGAACTTATTTTCTTGCAATCTCACTTTGTATGATTCTGCACTGCAGCACCAGGCTCTATTTGTGTGTATGTGCGTGCGTGCGTGCGTGTGTGTGTGTGTGTGTTCTCACTCAACACAAGCCAACAAACAAGCTGCTTTAGGTTTTGTTTTTTGACATTTCACAAGAACGTTGATGAGCAGAATACTGATTATAACATTGATGTTACAGAAGGACTTATGCTAACACGCACTGCGCTAAACTCGACTCAGAGGGTCAAATCTGTCCAGTCGGTTTCATCTCTAAACACCTAAACTCTCCAGTGCTGCAGCAGATGCTGCTTTTCTCTGTTGTGTTTTTACTGAAAATAGAGCCTTAAAAATGGAGGTGAGAGCTTCATTAATGCTAATCAAACCCTCTATGTTGGAGTAAACTAATCCATCTTTGTCTAAAGGGAAACGTTAAACATGAATTTGAGTCAGCTGAGGTGATTCAGGCAGCTGATTAGGATACCTTCTGGTGCCACCCCTCTGGGAGGAGCGAGCCTGGGACAGACCCAGAACTCTCTGGAGTGATTAAGCATCTTCTCAGGTCTGGGAATGCCGGAAGATTCCCCAGGAGGAAACTGAGCATCACAGGGGAGAGAGGTCTGGGCTTCCCTTCCGGATCTAATCTGGAACAAGTGATGGAAAATGGATGTACGGATATGTTAAAAGAGTTTATAATCTGTTATTTCAGTCAGGATTTCACCAGACTACAACAAATTCTGGACTTCATTTGTGCAAATCTCCAATCTGTCTTTTCATGTGACTCGTGGGGACCGTTTGGATTTTGACCGTCATGTAAAAGGTCACGGAGGCATCTGGAACTGTTCCTCTCATGATTTTACTTTCTATAAGTTTATATGGACACTTTAAGACACTTTGTGACTGAACTCCAACAAGAAACGTTTACTCACAATCAGTTCCCATGTTACAGAACCATGAAGAAAGCTTTTTAGCACTTTAGAGTCTCCAGCTGTTGTCACCAACAGCCCCTCTCCCATTTTAACCTTTTAACAAACTCTTGAGTTTAATAGTGACGCAGGTCCAGAAGAGTTCTGATAAAACACACCTGAGTGAGAATTTTTGTTCCATCAATCCTGATAAAAACACTTGATTATTCTTATTAAAACACTGAATTCATATTTTCTGAATCATAATTAACTAATGAACAATAAATAAACTTTTGTCCTCTCCTTCCTCTCTGCTTCCCACCCTAACGGTCACCTCTACTCCTCCCTCCCACGAAGCCCCGTCGGCAGATGATGAGGTGTGGTCCGGTTGGAGATAAAGCCTTTATCGCAGCAGCTGAGATAACACGAGGTCGGTATTGGTGAAAACGCAGAGTCATGAGGTTTCAGCTCCGTCGATGATCCAGACAGGAAAGTAAACAAAGCACAGCGGGACGAGGACTCAGACAGACGCACCTGTCTCACGTTTCCCCGCAGCCATGAGTAATGTCTGTTTTCCTACCGAAACCCCTGGCAGAGCGACGCTGAACGCCACTCACCCTCCTCCCATCTCTCTGTGGTTTAGAGATGTCACGTCTGGATGGGTCCGAAGTGTTTCCATGACGATTATTCTGCACCACACACTCTCCTGTCTACCCGTAGCTAGTCTCATCCAGGATGTAGCTGCTTCGAATCGGTTCGATCCAGAACTTTCTGCTCGCTCCGCTGGTTGTTCCATCTGCAACGCTCAAACAAACACCTCCGATGTGATATTAACCAACCACCAGGCAAATCATCAGATCCATCAGATCACCATGCAGATCTGTGTCACGTAACGAGAACAACAAATGTGCATGAGATGGTGCAGCTCTAAAGCATTCAGAATTTCTAAAATATCTCCAAATGTTTCCTGATGTGAGGCTCGAGGCCTCCCTCTCAGGCTGCTGGCTCATCTGAAGCTGAAACAACCAAGAAGGTGAGAAATGTGAGTTACATTAAAACATAAGAGGATAATTACATTTATAAAAGTAATTCACAGGATAAACGTTTTTGGAAAGGATAGGGAGTTCCTGGTTTTTGACATTTCACAGCTCATTAAAGATAACCTCTGCGATGTCATTCCAGCCTTTTCATGTCCAGCTAAAATATGGCAAAAAATAAGTATCGCAACCCCTTTTGGAGGCACACTGACCATCGGTTATATGAATCGTCATGGACCAGGAGCTACATTTGCATGTGGAAAATAAGTAAAACCACAAATGTAAACATCCTTGTTCATACAGGATCTACAGGTTGTGTTTTATGGGTACTCCATGCTTTTGTCATTTCTAGGGTTGACTACTGCAACTCTCTCTATGCAGGGTTGTGTCAGTCATCACTGCGTCGCCTACAGGTTGTGCAGAACAGCGCAGCCAGGTTCCTGACTGCGACCAGGAAACGGGACCACATCAGTCCGGTTCTGGCCTCCCTGCACTGGCTTCTGGTCTGTTACCGTTCACACTTTAAACTCCTCGTCTTTGTTTACAATTTCTTCCAGGATAGTGCTCCCCCCTGTCTAGCCACACTCCTGAACAGACATTCCCCATCACGCGCTCCTCTGACCAAGGCCTGCTCGCTGTCCCTTGTTCTAGGTGTCGTACTCGTGGGGACCGGGCTTTCTCAGTCCTAGCGCCGTCACTCTGGAACCAGTTGCTGCCCTCAGTCAGGCTGTCCCCATCTCTGCCCGTCTTTAAGAGTCGCCTAAAAACCCACCTCCTCCGCTTGGCGTTCCCTGAATGTGTTTGAATTTGGACCTCTTTTATGTTGATTTTATTTCCCTGTTTCATTGGTCTCTTTATCCCTTGTTTTACCCATTTGTCTTCTACTTTAATGTTTTACCTTTTTTGCACTATTTGAATTGCTTTTATTTTCGATTTATTCATCATGTTTCAAATTTCTCATTAGGGTTGAGCATCGAGCATCGATTGGAACCGGTTCCAGCTGTTCATTTTTCCCGGAATCGCTCAACGTTTTTTATTTCGATTCCTAGAGTGCCGACGGAAGAGGAATCTGCGGCCGATCTCCGTGAAAAATAAACTTGATCTGCAAATTATGATCAACGCTTTTCAGAGCTGATCACACCAGCTGTTTGTGTGCAGCACCGAGTCCCCCCTCCCCCCACCCAGACATAAACAAATGCTTCTGCCAAACTTTTACTCTGTAATGTAAACTTTTACTCCTGCAGCGTAGAGGAAACTTGTTAAAATACGTCAACACGGTGGATTTAATAGAAGCTTTAAAGCACAAACTCTGGACGGTGTGAGGCGAGTTTGTCTCACTGCAGAAATAAAAACACACACGGAGCGTCAGCAGTCAGACACGTGTGTGTCAGAAGGCTGAACAATAACCTGTAGAATAATTAAAGTCATCATGCTAGAGCAGCTTTCTCTGTGGTGGACCACACCAGCTTCTGCCACAATAAATCATTTTAATAATAATAATAATAAATGACACACAAAGTTGTGAACATTTTAATTTCCTTTCTGAACTATTTATGTTGAGAGTTTTAATGTTTAAAATCTGTTAGATTGTTGCTGACAGCAGCCACGTTTCAGTTTCTGTTCGGACTGAATGCTGCTGCAGCATGGAGGTGTAGTTCTCAGCCGTCCTGGACGTGATCATCCTGAGAGTTTTAGCTGGAAACAGCTGGACGTTCCTGGATATGTTGGAGACATTTAGCCTCTCATCCCAGAGGCTTCTTCCAGACTTTGGTTGTGGTCAGAAACAAACACACTGGTTGTGCTGCAAGTCTTTTTCTTTTTTTTCTCCAAAACATGTTTTTGTCTAAATGAAGGTGATGTTGTTGTTCATAGAATTAGAATTCATGTTGAAGTTAAGATTATTTCATCAAGTAGGACCTGTGGTTAGCTGGCTCATGTAAAACATGGAATGTCTTGAAAGAATCGGAATTGGGAATCGATAGGAACTGGAATTGAAACGAGGAATTGGAATCGGAATCGTTCAAAATCAAACGATGCCCAACCCTATTTCTCATGTACCTTGTTGAGCGCCTTGGGCTTCCCGACAGGGTCGCGGAAGGCGCTTTATAAATAAAGCTTTGATTGATTGATTGATTGATTGATTGATTGATTGATTGATTGATTGATTGATTGATTGTTCATTTGAGGGATTTGTGGGAAGTGATGACAACAGTTGAGCATTGTGTGGTTCTTGGCAGAAAAGACTTGGCTCACACTAGCAGAGCTGCTTCTTGGAAACATTTAGGAAAATATTTTTAAAGATCAACTTTTCTCATATTTTTAATAAAATGTAAACACGCAGTATTTAACCCTATTAAAACATAATATTACCAACCTGAATAGTTTTTTTTTTCTGGTAAGAAATGGCCACCAGTATGATGCAGCCTTACTTATTTAATAGACATCCCAGTATAATAATCTGGGCATTTAAGGATGTTGGAGTACAAACACGAGATAATTTCGTAATATTGTACCATTTCTGCAGCACTAAAGCACAGACATAACAACATTTTGTCCTTTATTGAAGTATTCAAGCAAACAACTGAAGATGCATTTCCCTGCAGCTTCAGTTGTTTCTAAAGTTTTGATCACAACCAACTCAGAGCAGCAGCACTCATCGCCCATAACAATACCTCATGCTCATGGTCTCCAAAAGTAGACCTCTGGACTCTTCATTCTTTCATCCATTCATCCATCTGCCCAATCATCCATCCTTTTATCCATGGTTTCATCTATCATCCATTTTCTAAGGGTTATGTGAGGTATGTCAGGCCGACAGGAGAAATTGTTTCCTAATATCTAATAACTCCACGTAGACAATCTGATCTACTGCAGAGCTTGGTGGTTCTGGATCTGTCCATGAAGGGAATGTGTACACAGACTGAGGTGGGAAGCCTATTTTCTTATCTAATTATAGTCCTGTATATTAGATAAAGACTTAGCCTTCCTTGAAGGACTGTTTATGACCACATGATAAATGTAGTATTTTCCTTATGAAAATTAAATTCATGGGTCAAAGGAAGAAAAAAGCACCAGACACAAAAAGGCCTTCCCACCAGCTTTAGTGATCACTGTAAAGTCTGTGAAACCAACAGAGCCGAAGCTGTTTTTGTGCTTGATAAGATCAGTTAGCTGTGGCGGTCATCTTGTCTTGGGCTGACTCTTGTAGGTGTGCACGCACATCTGTCCTGCTGGTTGTTATGGACATAGAAGATCCTGTTGGGCTCCTCTAGGGAACAGACTCTGAAGCAGCAACATCCTGACGTGTTTCCAAGTCTGGAGCAGGAGCTGAAACTGTTCGTCGGAGGTTTGAGGGGCGGAGCAGCGAAGGAGATGGGAACAGCAGAGAGAGGAGGAATGTTTGTAGATTGGCGGTTAACACATGGCACTAAATCTTATCTGTAAGCGATAACACCTCCGGTGCGTGTGAATGTGAGCAGGTGTGTGTTTTTGTGTGTGAGCGTGCACAGAGGTTATCAGCCATCTTGTATTTTACTGCCTGTGTGAAAACGCCTACTCCAGAAAAAAAAGCTGAAGAAGTGTTTTGATCCACTGCCACACATGGTTAAGCATTCACCACCGAACTCTGCTCGGTTTCACACAACGGCCGGAGGGAAACGACAGAGCCAGGCACCAATCGAGAAACGGCAAAAAAAAGGAGTCCTTGAACTGGTCAGGCGTGCCCGCCCTGAACCCCCCCGACCTTCAGACTCGCTCTCACCTGACCCCTGAGCTTGCTAAGACCGACTCCATGAATGATTTTTTTCTCCCTCTCATAGGTTTTTTTATTCAACTCATGCAGTCATTTACTTCCTCACCACTTCCTCACTTGTTCTGTTTTTCTTTTCTACTAAAGTTTCCCTCCATTTCTCCCTCTCAGTCCCGTAGAAATGGGAATTCCTTCAAAATCCATAATTCATGCTCCACTGCTCCTCTCCCTCTCCTCTCCCAGTTTTCCTCCCTCTGTAGGCCCCTGAGTGTGTGTGTGTGTGCGTGCGTGCGTGCGTGCGTGTGTGCGTGTGTGTGTGTGTGTGTGTGTGTGTGTGTAAAAGACCTGAATACAGATGCAAACCCCTTGTGGAAAAATAGTAACAAACACACGGCCCGGCTTTCACACACACACACACTCACTCGTTCACACACACATTTCTGAGCATGTCTCATGCAAATCGTCGCTCATTTTAATGCATCCACATGCAAAGAGGAGAAACATTATTTTAATAATTCTCTATGCAAATCAGAGCCAATTTTTCTGCGTTACAAGACGCACATGACAAACAGCAGCATATCAAAGAGAAATTCGAGGCGTGCAAATTAAAATGCATGTAAAGTCTAAGCTTTCTGGACCCACGAGGCACTCGGTTCTGTTGGGAGTTCAGTTCTACTCTAAAACTGTTTAAACAGGCTGATTAACCAGAATCTTGTCCTGTTTTATTATTGGATATAGGCTAAATCTAATTTTAAATAGATAAATAACTAAATGAATACTCCTCCTTGAACCGTCACCTTATCGTGGTGGAGGAGTTTGAGTGCCCTAATGATCCTAGGAGCTATGTTGTCTGGGGCACTTAGTGCCCCTGGTAGGGTCTCCCATGACAAATTGGTCTTAGGTGAAGGGTTGCTCCTCCGGATCGAAAGGAGCCAGTTGAGGTGGTTTGGGCATCTGGTCAGGATGCCTCCTGGACGCCTCCCCGGGGAGGTGTTTCGGGCATGTCCTGCCGGCAGAAGGCCCCCGGGTCGACCCAGGACACGTTGGAGAAGTTACATCTCCAATCTGGTCCGGGAACGCCTTGGGGTCCTGCCGGAGGAGCTGGTGGACAAGGCCGGGGAGAGGACGGCCTGGAGCTCCCTAGTTGGGATGCTGCCCCCGCGACCCGGACCCGGATAAGCGGAGGAAGACGACGACGACGACGACGACGACGACTAAATGAATAGTAAATGGTTATTCTAAAGTAGCCATCTGTCAGACTGAGTCATCATCATGATGAACATTTCCTGATCATTTAAGATGCATAAGTGATTTTCTTTATTATATTATTTTCTTGATTAAAGGGAAAAAAACTCATATAAAACAATAGATTGGATCATTGTGATGTGCTAAGAAAATGTCCTCCTATACAACACAATGAGCCAGACCGATGTCTTTTGAGGAAGGACGATGGTACTCTTAACGCCGTTTTTGCAAAACAATGCCGTCAATTAGCCGCAGCGTCGTGGCGGCATCAGGAAGCCTTGGGTCATTTATAAGTGGTCAGACCGTGGTGGTAATGTGGCACAATCATGTCCTTTTTATAAAAGATTAGGCGATGGCGGCATAAAGGCAGTACGGGGACGGTCTCTGTGATGCCACGGACTATCTTGAATATAACTTGCTTTTTATTGCGATTGAAGCTGCAATCATTACATTTTTTTGGCAAGCTGTTCCTAAAAGTGTCTGTCCCCATCAGTCCCTGTGCAGTCTGGTGATCTGAGCTCCAGCTCTAACAAAGAGATGCCCATGGAGCGCTGCAGCGCTTCAGTTTGCCGTCTCTGCTGGTTTTGTTCAAAAAGCAAAACTCATTGCCCGTGTTTACTTTCATTTTCAGTATATTTGCCGGCCGGAGCTCGGCAGTAGCTCCCCACATCATCATGTCACCTCCCTCTGTTGCTCCATTGCGCAATAGCCATTTATAAGACAGACAATTACAGCAATATTACTACCAAGCAAGGCGAATCGAAGGCCACAAAATTCTCGTAAAGACACACCATTTCGGTAATATTATGCCAATTTGCCGGCACGGTGTGTCTTGTAAAAAGGGATTAATATTAGTCAGTATAAAGAAGTCCTCAACCAGCGTCACAGGATGCAAAGTAAATAGCTTATTGTTATTTACCTGTTAACTGCTCAGCAAGTAAACAAACATAGATGATATGACCAGTTATTGTGCTACAAATTTAAATATTCTGTGTACTATACATGACTGCCCACGTCACTTCATCTAACAGGATTTAAAGACAAATGACCAAAATAAAACCAGAAACCACTGAGCCTTATATACAGGAAGTGAAAAAGTGAAGACACCCCTGTTATAAACCATTGACCAGATTTATTTCAAACACATCTAATCTTTCATGTGACATTGCTTTTATAAAACAGAAATTGATTTGTGTCTGAAATGTGTCAATACCATTTTGGGATGCACACAGATCTGACTTGGTTTATTTTGTAAAATGGTAACAGTAGATGAACAGAAGCTCCTCCATCTGCTGCTGTTCTTTCTGGCTTGTGGAGTCCCTCGGGGGTCCCTCAGGGGCCCATCTTGGTTCTGTTACTTTTTAATCTCTATGCTGCCTTTGGGCTCCATTTGCCAAAAGCAGGAGATTATTTTCTATTGCTTTGCTGATGATACCCAGGTCTCTCTGCCCATTAACTGAAACTGACCCATGCAGAAGGGGAAACGTATGTGGTCCAGCACATTCTCATATTGTTTACGAAGTGTAGGTAGCCAGCATGTTTAGTTGTTTACAATATACTTGATTCAGTGGTTGAATCACCTGTTTAGCTGGTCATCCAGTTCTGCAGAAGCAGCTACTGATGAAAGTCAGGTGTGTTGGAGCAGACAAACCACTAGAACATGCAAGATGGTGGCCCTGGAGGGCCAGGATTGGACACCTGCTCGTGCTCTCATTAGTTGCTAGCTTACATTTGTGTCTGGTTCTCCAAATTGAGTTCAGTCTGAATGTTTGCTGCAGGTAGGATACTAACTGATCAGAGCTACTCTCAAATAAAATGAACAACCTGTTTTAGAGAACTTATGTTATTTTTTGAGTTGCCAGTAATTTGCAGAGACAGCTTTAAGTCTAAATATTTAAAGATGTATTTAGTCCAGTATAACACAACAACAGAAGTTATCCACAGTTGGTTTACAGCTTTGCATTCTACGTGTATGTCTGCCCCTTAAACCTCCTGTAAAACACACACACACACACACATAAAGTGATCTCAGTCATAAATCAGCAGGGTGAGACGGTCGGAAACTAACAGACAGCTCAGACACGTGGACTAGACACAGCCAAGACTTCCTGGTACAATGCTGTGTGTGTGTGTGTTGTGTGTGTGTGTGCGTGCGTGTGTGTCAGAGTGTATCTGTCAATATTTATGGCTGCCTCTGAATGTTAACTCCTGTGTGCACTCCCACGAGCATGTGCACGTTTAAATGCATCCAGTGAGTAAGAGCTGCTGTCTCTCTGCCAGGTCGTTTCTGTTTCAGAGCTGCTCCGGGTCTCTGAGGTTTGTGAATCAGCAGACTTCCCTCCCCCGTCTGGTCTCTTTAACATTTTCTCACTCTGCCACTCAAATAAAGTGAATAAAGGTGAATAAAGAGTTAGAATGTAAAGTAAAAACTCCAAATGTTGAGATAAAAGTAGAAAGGTAGAAAAAGTTTCAGAATGAAGTGAAAATGTGGGGAAACGAGCAAACTGTGAGAAAACAGTTAAAACATTGTTAGCAGATTTAACTAGGGATGTATATCTATCTATCTATCTATCTATCTATCTATCTATCTATCTATCTATCTATCTATCTATCTATGTATTTGTATGTATATATGCGGCTCCCATGGGCTCACCACTCATGGGAGGGGCCAAAGGGGTTGGGTGCAGTGTGTGACGGGTGGTAGTCGAGGGCGGGGACCTTGGCGGTCTGATCTTCGGCTATAGAAGCTGGCTCTTGGCACATGGAATGTGACCTCTCTGGTGGGGAAGGAGCCTGAGTTGGTGTGTGAGGTTGAGAGGTTCCGACTAGATATAGTCTGACTCACCTCAATGCATGGCTCTGGCTCTGGAACCAGTTTCCTTGAGAGGGGCTGGACTGCGGGGAGGGGAGGGGAGCAGTGCGCTACCAACACTATCTATAGTGGGGACGGTGTGCTGCTGACCTCTACTCAGGCCTTTGTGGATCGGTGGGCAGAATGCTTCAAAGACCTCCTCAATCCCACCGACACGTCTTCCAGTGAGGAAGCAGAGTCTGGGGACTTTGGGTTGGCCTCTCAAATCTCTGGGGCTGAGGTCAGTGAGATGGTTAAAAAGCTCCTTTGTGGCAAGGCTCCAGGGATGGATGAGACCCGCCTGGAGTTCCTTAAGGCTCTGGATGTTGTGGGGCTGTGTTGGCTGACGCGGCTCTGCAATATCGCATGGACATCGGTGGCAGTCCCACTGGACTGGCAGACCGGGGTGGTGGTTCCCTTATTTAAAAAGGGGGACAACAGGGTGTGTTCCAACTACAGGGGGATCACACTCCTGAGCCTTCCTGGTAAGGTCTATTCAGGGGTTCTGGAGAGGAGCGTCTGTCGGATTGTTGAACCTCAGATTCAGGAGGAGCAATGTGGTTTTCATCCTGGCCGTGGAACACTGGACCAGCTCTACACCCTTAGGGGGATCCTGGAGGGTGCGTGGGAATTTGCCCAACCAGTCTACATGTGTTTTGTGGATTTTGAGAAGGCATTTGGCCACGTCCCTCGGGGGTCCCATCTCCAGGAATATGGGGTACCAGGCCCTCTGATACGGGCTGTCAGGTCCCTGTATGACCGGTGTCAGAGCTTGGTCCGCATTGCCGGCAGTAAGTCTTGCTCTTTCCCAGTGAGAGTTGGACTCCACCAAGGCTGCCCTTTGTCACCAATTCTGTTCATAACCTTTATGGACAGGATTTCTAGGCACAGCCAAGGCGTGGAGGGTATCCGTTTTGGTGGCCTGAGGATCAGTTCTCTGCTTTTTGCAGATGATGTGGTCCTGTTGGCTTCATCAGAACGTGGTCTTCAGCTTTCGCTGGAGCGGTTCGCAGCCGAGTGTGAAGCAGCTGGGATGAGAATCAGCTCCTCTAAATCTGAGACCATGGTCTTGATTCAGAAAAGGGTATAATGCCTTCTCCAGAGCCCTTTTCAGACTGACATTCTGGAACATTTGTGGACAATTCAATCCGGTTTTTAATCGGAACTGTGTTTTCAGACACACCACTTTTGTACCGGAACTTAACCTTTCGGCTGCGTTCACACAGCAGGCAAGAGTTCCAGATGTCTGACGGCGGCCGGTGGGGGGGTGGGGGGGAATCGGACTTATGTTAAGAAGAAGAAGAAGAAGAAGAAAATATCATTTCTATAGCGCCTCTCAAGATAAAAATCACGAGGCACTTAAGCATAATTCTGCGCACACGAAGACGCATAAGAAGAGACCTGGATGATGAAGCTCAATGGTTAAAGGAATCACTGAAGCGGTGTGAAGCGCTCCTTCGTGAGTCTAGGCGGTATCGGAGGAGGCGAGCTGCCGTGGTTCGCCGCATGCTACAGGAGCGAGCTATCTAGGTGCGCACAGCATCCCCCGGTCCCCTCCTCCTCCCCCTCCCCTTGTCCGGAACTCTACCTTACCAGTCTGAAGCAGCCACCCTGTCCGTAACAAGTCAGGACCTGTTACTAGGGGCTTCGTCCGGTTAAATTCCGGAACACATTATCCGGATGTTTGTATTCAGACACAAAAGTCTTACGGACAGAGTCCGGAACATTTCCGTTTTTCATGGCCTGTCTGAAGGGGGCTCAGGTCAAGGATGAGGTCCTGCCCCAAGTGGAGGAGTTTAAGTATCTCGGGATCTTGTTCACGAGTGAGGGAAAACTGGAGCGTGAGATCGATAGGTGGATTGGTGCTGCATCTGCAGTGATGCAGGCGTTGTACCGGTCTGTCGTGGTGAAGAGAGAGCTGAGTCAGAAGGCGAAGCTCTCGATTTACCGGTCGATCTATGTTCCTGCCCTCGCTTTGGGTAGTGACCGAAAGAACGAGATCTTGGATACAAGCAGCCAAAATGAGTTTTCTCCGAAGAGTGGCTGGGCTCTCCCTTAGAGTTAGGGTGAGAAGCTCGGTCATTCAGGAGGGGCTCGGAGTAGACCCGCTGCTCCTCCACATCGAGAGTAGCCAGTTGAGGTGGCTCGGGCATCTGGTCAGGATACCTCCCTGGTGAGGTTTTCTGGGCACGTCCAACCGGGAGGAGGCCTACAGGTAGACCCAGGACACGGTGGAGGGACTATGTCTCTTACCTGGCCAGGGAACGCCTTGGGATTCCCCCGGAGGAGCTGGCCCAAGTGGCTGGGGAGAGGGACGTCTGGTCCTCTCGACTTAGGCTGCTGCCCCCGCAACCCGACTCCGGATTAGCAGATGAAAATGGATGGATAGATGGATATGTGTGTGTGTGTGTGTGTGTGTGTGTGTGTGTGTGTGTGTGTGTGTGTGTGTGTGTGTGTGTGTGTGTGTGTGTGTGTGTGTGTGTGTGTGTGTGTGTGTGTGTGTGTGTGTGTATAATAACATCAAGGTCTTGAAAAAATTTACTGTCAACATGTAAAAAATAAAATGCAGAAAAGTGAAAACACTGTTCTGATAAAGGAAGAAATGTTGAGAAAAAAGCAAAAAAAATAATAAACCTAAAAAATGAAAGTTTATTGAATTAATCTCTTGTAAAAGTTACCCTGTCCAAGTTATTACAACTGTGCTCAGTTCTATATTATTACTATTATTATTATTATTATTATTATTATTATTATTATTATTATTATTATTATTGGTATTGCAGTTGTCAATGCTGGTTTAGTTTTTGGCTCCTTATTTAAATCTCATAACTTTATTCTCATCATCTAGATTTTTTTGATAAAATTATATTTTGATTTTTTCCCTCAACACGTAGATGTAGCATTCCAGCCGGACTTTATTCAGACGATGCACTCAATGATCATAACGGATGGACCATGGTGGGGTATTCCAACCCATTTATTCAGAAATTACCATAGACACATCGTAAGAGCTGTAATTATAACATAAACAAACAAGAAAATCAACATTCCCGTCTTATAACATGTTCCACCTTTGCTAAATGAACCAGAAAAAAAGAGACAAAGCATGTGCTATCATTAGCCTGCTAGTTCACTCAGAAACTTGTTAAAAAATAAGTAATATATTTATAAATGTAAACAAGAAACCATTCATAAACATACCTGTTCGCCTTCCAGCTAGATGCTAAATTGAAGATGGATGGGAAACTCTAACCTTCTTCTTAACTTCCTTCTGGTAAGCAAAACAAAATCCTTCCCATCTCCGTGTTAAAAGAGCACCAGCGTAGTTACCAGCAAACGCATAACTGATTAGCTAACTGCCTAACCTGCTTCCGTTAATAAGTTAAAGGTGCCGTATTTCTGCCAAATAAAGCTTACAAGTTGGGCCCTTGGGTTAGAGAACAAGATAACGAGCATTAACGTTGGCAGTTAATATAGTGTGAGCCGTTTATTTAGTATTTACATGAAGATAAACTGACGAAGATCCAAAACCGGAAGTCAGCGTTCTGAACTTCAAAATAAGAGTCATGTAAACCCAAAAACATGAATTACTCATGGATATTAGTATCTAAACAATACCAAAATAAACAAATAATCTGGGTTATTTACACTCCCACCAATCATTTGTTCCAAATATAAATTCCTTCATCATAGGAAGAAAGAACACAAATGATTTGCAAACACAAACAAAAGGTCTACTGTGCAAAAAAAAAAAAGAAAGAAAAAACTGAACTAGTCACTGTGTAACAACAACAAGACCAGTTTCTGAAATGGTCGTTCAAGCACTGACTGCTTGGTGAGACGTTCACCATTTTTACCTAGTTTATTGTCACCTAAGCATATCTTTACTCTCCTAACAAGTCCATCTCTGTTCTTTGTAGCTTGTACGACTCTGGCCAGCCTCCATTCATTTCTAGGTAAACCTTCATCATTCATCATGACTATATCTCCCAACTGCAGGTTTCTCTTCGGGGTGTGCCAGCGTTGTCTGAGGGCAATGTTTGACAAATACTCTTTCCGCCAATGGCTCCAGAACTGCTCGACCAAGTATTGTATGTGGTGCCATCTCCTTTTCGCGTACATGTCTTCCCTGACAAACTTGCCGGGGGGCGGAAGGGCTATAGTAGTCTTCAAGGTAAGTAAGTGGTTGGGTGTGAGTGGCTCAAGACTGTTGGGATCGTTGAGGTTGTCAACAGTGAGAGGACGACCATTAACTATCGTCCTTCATAGAAGAAGGCTCGGAGAGAAGCATCTGAGAGACTTCTAGGAGAGAGAGAGAGAGAGAGAGTCGAGTTGAGTACACTCCTGACTGTTCTAATTTGACGCTCCCAAACTCCACCAACATGGCTGGAACTAGGAGCATTCAGGATGAAGTCACACTGATCCTTTCTCAGAGAGAAAATTTGCCAGTTTGTCACTGTCTACTTCCTTGAGAGCTTCCTTCAGTTCATTTTTGGCACCAAGGAAGTTGCTGCCTTGGTCAGATTTAATCTGGCGCACTGTCCCACGTATGGCGATGAAACAGCGCAGTCCAATTATGAGGGAGTCTGTTGACAGGTCCTCCAGCATTTCAATATGAATGGCTCTAGAGGAGAAACAGGTAAAAAGAAGTCCATATCTCTTGCGTACACTGCGTCCTTGCTTGCTGTAAAAGGGTCCAAAGCAGTCCATTCCACAGTATGTAAAGGGTGGAGATGGATTCACACGCTCTGGAGGGAGATCAGCCATTTTTTGTTCTTCTGTATGCCTCCGGAACTTTCGACAAATCACACATTGGCGCAGATGTGATGCAACAGCCCTGCCAATTCCTGGTATCCACTAACCCTTTGTCCTGATCACGTTGATGGTCATCCCCTTGCCTTGATGTTTGGCCCTTTCATGACAGTGTGCTATGATCATCTTCGTGATGTGATGTTCCTTTGGAATGATCATAGGGTGTTTGACTGCGTGAGGGAGATTTGAGTCACAGAGTCGTCCTCCTACCTTGATTAAACCATCATTATCCAAGAATGCGTTGAGGCGATGCAGCTTGTTGTGAGGTGGCAACTGACAATCCTTCTTCAGCAGCGTCAACTCTTCTGAAAATGTTTGTCTCTGCAGGTCTTTGATAATGAAACACTCCGCATCTTCTCTTTCCTTCACTGTTGAGAGACCATTTGATTTATCCTTGTTGATTCGTCGGAGGATATGTGCCACAGCACGAACGGCCCGATTCCAGGATGAGAATCTTGACAGCCGATTTGTAAGAGAGTCCTGTTCTCTGGTTTCTGTGATTAGCGTCCGAGCTTCTTTCACTTCTGGATCTCCCACTGGTAAGTCTGAGATCACTTCCTCAGAGAAGCCGATTTCCCTTTCCCATAAAAATGTGGGACCAGTGAACCAGTTCGATGTTATCAGCTCATTGATGAAGAGGCCCCTAGAGGCATGATCCGCAGGATTTTGGTTGGTAGGTACGTATCTCCATTGCCCTTGAGTTGTGTTGAGATGTATTTTCTGGATACGGTTGGCCACAAACGTGTGGAAACGCCGAGCCTCATTGTTGATGTACCCAAGGATGACCTTGGAATCGGTCCAGAAGTACTCCTCGATGTCAGCACATCCCAGCTCCTCCTTCAGAACATTACTAGTTTTCACTGAGATAACTGCAGCGGTTAACTCTAATCTTGGGATTGTGGTGACCTTTGTTGGAGCGACGCGAGACTTTGCCATGATTAGGGCACAGTGGATGTCTCCCTTTTCATTTCTAAGTCGCAGATACGAACACTGTCCATAGCCAGTTGTGCTTGCATCGGAGAAGTGGTGTAACTCACGTTTTGTTACCTTTCCAAAGCCTGTCGGTGCATAACTCCGGGGTATGTTTATCTTTTCCAGATTGGTAAGGTCCTTTTTCCATCTCTCCCACCGTGGACGAAGTTCGTTGGTCAGCGGGTCATCCCAGCCTGTTCCATGGCGGCAAATTTCTTGCAGCACTCCCTTTCCTATAAGCAAAAAGGGCGCTACAAACCCTAAGGGATCGTATAGGGAGGCAACTGTCGACAAAATGCCTCGCCGTGTTGCAGGCTGGTCTTTGAGATTGATGTTAAACTTCAGGCAGTCTGATTTAATGTGCCATTGGATACCAAATGCTCTCTCTGAAGGTATATTGTCAAATGTAAGATCGAGGTCTTTAATGTCTGCTACACGTTCAGAGGATGGTATGCTTTCTAAAACCGCTCTGTCATTGGACACAAATTTGTGAAGCCTAAGACCACCTAGGGCACAAAGTCTTCTGGCTTCTTCCGCCAACTGAATAGCCTTGTCTGAGCCATCTGTACTTGTGATCCCATCATCGACATAAAAATCTTTCATGATGAACTGAGAACCTACTGGGTATAGGTCTTTGTGTTCTGTGGCCAGGTGCTTCAAGCCATAGTTTGCACAGCCAGGCGATGAGGCTGCACCAAAGATATGAACCCTCATCCGGTAATCTTGGGGCTGTGCACTGAGATCTCCTTTCTTCCACCAAAGGAAGCGCAGATAATCCTGGTCCAAGTTCCTCACGTGAAATTGATGAAACATTTTTTCAATATCACACATCAATGCGGTAGAATGCAGCCGGAAGCGAAGGAGAACACCATTGAGATTGTTCATCAGGTCTGGACCAGTGAGCAGATGATCGTTTAGACTGGTTCCCTTGTACTTGGCAGAATAGTCGAATACTATGCGCAGTTTATCTGGCTTCTTGGCATGATATACACCATGATTTGGTATGTACCATTTCTCTCCCTCCTTCCCTTCATCATGGACCTCCTCTGCATCACCTTTCTCTATGACCTCCTCCATGAACTTGACATACTGTTCCTTGTACCTTTCGTCCCTTAACAGTTTCCTCTTTAGATGGCTCAAACGCATGATGGCAAGCTGTTTGTTGTCAGGTAAGGTAGGCCTCTCCTTAAAGGGTAGCGGCATCTCGTAATGACCTTGACTGTTCCTTTTAATGTTGTTCTTCATTTTGTCCAGGAACAGGATGTCATCCTGTGACACTGGTTTTCTATCTTCCTTTGCATCCTTAAAGTCAGACTCCAGAATACGAATGGCATCTGCTGGGGTGACTGAAGGGACCTCCTTGACTGCAACCCTAAAGCACTGTCCTACTGTACTTGAAGCATACAGGCATGGTGACAAACCACCAACTATGCTCCATCCTAAGTCGGTACGAACTGCATAAGGCTCTTCGTTTCTTCCGGATATTACGTCTCTTGGTGCCATTGCCCGTGCACAATTATATCCTATCAATAGACCAACCTCACAATCCGGCAAAGGTGGCATCTCCTCTACGATTTTGGAGAGATGATTCCATTTTTTGGCTGTTTCGCATGTTGGGATATGGTCTCTGTTTACTGGTATACAATCTTTGGTATAAGCGGGAGGAAGATCGATGAGGAGAGAGGAGCGATAACCTCGAACACGAAGACCAGAAACCCTTTGGCTTTTTACGATCGTGTCACGTCCGATCATAGTCTTTAACCTCAGTTTGACTGGACAGGACTCTGCCTTTAGAGCAATGCTCAGTTCCTGGTCAACAAATGTTGTGTCGCTTTGTGTGTCCAGCAGGGCGTAAACTAATTTTTCTGTTCCTGTATCATTTGTTGGCACCCATACAGGCACAATCATTGACGTGTTGGTTGACTGTCCAGTATTCACTGACATTGAGGTTGCAGCAGCCTCCGTCTGGACATCGTTGCTTGGAATAACGGTCTCCTGTGGCGGGACCATTTCCTTCTTTACATAGTTGTTATCGTGTAAACAAGTGGGATGTTTACCCTTGCATGTGTTGCATGAATGTCGATGTCTGCAGTCCTTTGCACTATGTCCGGGTTTGGTGCAGCCATAGCAGAGATTATGTTCCTTGACAAACTCTCGTCTGTCTTTCAGCGTTTTAGTGATAAACTTGGGACATGCATGTAGTCTGTGCTGATTGTTTTGACAGAAGGCACATGGGGGCCTTTCTTTTCCTTTAACTGGCTTCAGCTTCTCGCTCTCTGTCTCAGCCTGAGTGTTCAGAACGCTTGCCTTGTTCCTCTTAGGTTCCCTGCTGCTTTGTTTTGTAGTGCTTGACTCAGAGCTGCGGAGGGCATAGGCTGAGGTGATGGGATTGCAAGCAATCTCTGCCTCCATAGCCATAAATGAGGCAAAGTCTTTAAAACTAGGGAATTCCTTAGTGTTCTTTAGGGCTTCAGTAACCTTCCTGTTCCAGTGAGATGCCATCCACTCTGGTAGTTTGAGGACCAGCTTTTTATTCTCTTCACAGTCATTCAGAATTTCGAGACTCTTCACATGTGTCATCGCATCTTGACAGGCGTTCAAGAAATCTGAGAAGTCTCTTAATCCTTCTGCATCCCTTGGTTGGATCTTTGGCCAGTCGGCAAGCTTATCCCTGAAGGCTCTCTGTATAATGAAGGTTTGGCCATATATGTTATCTAGTTTGTTCCACGCATCCTTGTAAGCGTCACTGTCATTTCTATAGAAAATTCCTTCCAGTGTTTTACGAGCTGGGCCGCCAACATACTTCCTTAAATAATAAAGCTTGTCTGCTGGGGAGATGGCCTTTTTGTCTATAAGTGTCATGAAGGAAGTTTTCCATTCAATGAATTGAATGGGATCACCATTAAAAACAGATGGCTCTGGTACTGGAAGTCTGTTTAGTGCCATACTGTCTTGTAAGGCTTGAGCGAGGGATAACACATTTATATCAGATGGTGATGCCGTGACATCGGGAGCTGGATGGCTGACAGTAGCGGGGCCATGATGACTTCCAACTGAACTGTTGGCTGAATGGAGACTGCCTTTCTGTGAGGCTCCCTGGCTGTAGACTTGCAATCTGGCCCGGGCAGCCTTTAAGTTCTTTTCTGCTTGAAGGCGTTCGAGTCTGCGCTTTTCTACTTCCATTTTTCTCTGTTGCTCCTCTATTTTTTCCCTTTGTTGCTCTTCTTCCAGCAATCCTTCAAATTCAATCTCCTTAGCAGCTAGCTCTGCTGCTGCATCCACTCGTTTGAGTGTTAGACTGATGCTTTCATGACTGCAGACTGACCTTGTTACTCCAGAGGCAGTAGATCCATAGATTGAGCGTGCATAGCTGCTCTTAAGTAGCTCCTTGAGACGGCATTTTACTTGGTCTGCATCATAATCTCCATCAATGTCTGACATCCTCTCATAGGTAACTTTCATAATTTCGGCTGTAACTGCATCACAACTGTCAACGTGACGTCTTAATTCTGGAGAAGGTGTAATGTGACTTCGCAATTCGAAGTAAGTGTTTAACACAGCCTCTTTCTCCTTCTCCAAAGCGTCCATCAAGGATGCCAGCTCACCTTTACTAATGTCTGATTTGAGTTGCTCTCTTGACTCTCGGGCCCGAATCTTCCATCTTTCGTAGGTTGTAATGAACTTTCTTTCCTTTTTCTTTGCCTCTTCCTGTTGCATTTCGAGCATTTTTGGAGTCCATAATCTTGTTCGAGTTGAGCGTCGGAGGCCTTCTTTAAGTTTGCCTTGTAAGCTATTTAGAATTTCTTCTTTGCTCTGTATTTCCCTTTCTAAAGATGCTATCTCAGTAGTTTCTAGTGTATTTTCAAGAGACGCCTTAAGACTTCTGATTTCATTTTGCAGACCGACTATCTGATGCTCTAGCTCTGCTTGTAAAGAGGGATTCTCCATCTCCTTCATATATTTTTGTTTAATAAACCTTAGTTGATGAGCTGCTTGTGTTCACTCTGACTTGTAGACTACATTAACATAAGATAATTTTTGCCAAGCTAAAACAGAAACTGATAACCAACACACTGCTCAGATGAAATGTATGAGATAATAAATGTAAGCTACTATTTGTTGCTGACTGATGTGGTAATGTAAATCTCTTATTTTGAACACAAGTCAATACACCATCAAGACTGTACAGTTACACATTAAACACCTTTTTTCTTTTTTTTTTTTCTTTTACATAGAATAAAAAATAAACAGTGGCAGTGGTAAATGCCACAAAACAAGTTCCTTTACTCGCAAATACTTTATGTCCGTAGTGTTTCAACAAAGTAAGTGTCCACAGAAGTTGATGTCCTAATGTTCCTTGACCACCGCTGATGAGAATCGATGTTCTTTCTTTGTCAATTAAAATAAAGGTTCAATACCTTGTCTGACCGTTGCATCACACCTTTAAGCCAGCTGCCTGATGATCGTGAAGAAGACCCAGAAAATAATGCCAAGTTGCTCGATGAAGTGACTGTCACCAACACCAGTCGAGTAGCAACACAGCTTCGTGACTTGTCCTTGTGGTTCCGTGTAGCAGAGTGGCAGCAGGATGATGCAGGTGCAGCTCTTACTGTAGCATTCCAGCCAGACTTTATTCAGACGATGCACTCAATGATCATAACGGATGGACCATGGTGGGGTATTCCAACCCATTTATTCAGAAATTACCATAGACACATCGTAAGAGCTGTAATTATAACATAAACAAACAAGAAAATCAACATTCCCGTCTTATAACATGTTCCACCTTTGCTAAATGAACCAAAAAAAAAAGAGACAAAGCATGTGCTATCATTAGCCTGCTAGTTCACTCAGAAACTTGTTAACAAATAAGTAATATATTTATAAATGTAAACAAGAAACCATTCATAAACATACCTGTTCGCCTTCCAGCTAGATGCTAAATTGAAGATGGATGGGAAACTCTAACCTTCTTCTTAACTTCCTTCTGGTAAGCAAAACAAAATCCTTCCCATCTCCGTGTTAAAAGAGCACCAGCGTAGTTACCAGCAAACGCATAACTGATTAGCTAACTGCCTAACCTGCTTCCGTTAATAAGTTAAAGGTGCCGTATTTCTGCCAAATAAAGCTTACAAGTTGGGCCCTTGGGTTAGAGAACAAGATAACGAGCATTAACGTTGGCAGTTAATATAGTGTGAGCCAATTATTTAGTATTTACATGAAGATAAACTGACGAAGATCCGAAACCGGAAGTCAGCGTTCTGAACTTCAAAATAAGAGTCATGTAAACCCAAAAACATGAATTACTCATGGATATTAGTATCTAAACAATACCAAAATAAACAAATAATCTGGGTTATTTACATAGATATTTTATTTTCTCATTTAAAATTCATTGTTTGTTTTTTCCTGTGAACTTAGTACACTGTTGGCTACACCAGCATCAGGTTGTGTGAAGAAATGTTTATATATATATTAGGGCTGCACGATATTAGGAAAACCTGCAATATTTGATAACAGTGCTTAATATTGCGATGTTGATATTACTCACGATAAATTAACAAATACTAAAGTATGCAGTGTTGATGTCATCTGGTGTGTGACGTCTGCTCTGGGTTCAAAGCAAACAAAAACTAATGCATGAATTCCATTACAACATAACATTTTTATTGAAAAAATGTGCAGCTGCACCTGCTACTGTATTAGCAGCAAAACAACAAACTGCATGCATGCAGTTTCTCAGTGACTTTAAAACATCACCTCCACCATAAAACTTTTTCTGATGCTCCAAATACAGAAAAACATCCCTTACCAGGGTTTTTAGAATAAATAAAAAAATCTGAAAGTAAGTTTAAATGTTAAATACTAGTTAACATCACTTACATGCAACAGCAAATTCTCTCATGGCTACTGAGCATTTTCTCCACTTATGTGGTTATGATATAAGGCTGTTGCTGTAATTGGGAAGTGAACTGTGCTGGGCCAAACTAGGAGAAAATGAAGGTTTTTTGAGGGAAGAGAAAAACAATTGTCTACCTTTCAGAAGAGGAACTGGCAAAAAAAACTACATGTAAAATATGTGAAAATGTTTGGTTTTAACCCCAAATTGAACAAGTTTACCTAGATCTTAAAAAGCAGTTCAGACGATGAAACTGCAACTATGATTCTGATAACAAGCTAACAAATTGAACTAGCTCCTCTAAGATAACCGGCTAGCAGAGCTTCTGACTGACAGTTTATGTGCAGCAGCAAATCAACTATCCTGATTAACAAGGTTATAAAAGCTCATAAATTAAAAATCACTTTGATGTGTGGGGAACTTTTCCAGGCCCTCTTTAGCAGGGTGGGACTGGGAGGAGAGTGCTGTAGCCTTTTAGCTGGAAGCTAAACGGAGCCTGGGGCTAACATCACCACCCGGTGGAACACTAGCGACATGAAGGTGGGTTGGTTCACCGTCACGTGTCGGAGTCAGCCCTGTAAAAATGATTAACGACACCGAGCAGACTCACATTCACGTTTGAAAGCAGCGCTGATTCCAGAAACCTCAGCACAAAGTGCGTTCGTTGCTCTGCGCCAGCAAGACGAACATGGGAACGGTGCAGCTAACTCAGTTCGGGTGTTGCTTTCCATCCTAAGGGTCTACGTAGGGGCGGGCATATTACGTGAACGGACCCATCTGATTGGCCACATATCAGAAGGGCTACATTTGATTGGTCAAATAATACTTCCGCGTAAAAAACAGAGCTGGTTTACAAAAAGCTGATGTTTGACTTGGATGGAAATGTTTGAACCAAACATTTATCGCCATTTTTGGCATGCTTTGCGATGGGCCTATCGCACGTCCTGTTATCTCGATGACAATAATTTTTTGATATATTGTGCAGCCCTAATTAATATATATATATATATATATATATATATATACACATACATATATACATATATATACATACCGTAAATCCTCTAATACAGGCCGGTATTCAATTAAAGGCCGGGTCTCCAATTTTGGCCGGTGTCAGAGTCAGCGGAGGTAAATAATGGCCGGTCTCTTATTGTGGCCGGATGGAACGTGGTAACAAGCAAGTACAAGCGTCCCAGCGGCAGGGTTATAGTCCCTAAATCAACCAGCAGGGGGCAGTAGGGGTTCACGCAGACATTTATTAGGCTTTTTCTTCAAGCTTTATAACGCTTCAGACACGATCCTCTATCACGCTCCTACCACACAGAGTCACGGTGTCAGTTAACCATGCTAATTCAACCCGCTCCACAGAACACACATCACCTTCCCTGTGGCTTACATAACACTCACACAACACGCAAATCAGCACATAGGAACTAGCAGAACGATAGGAAACACATATAACACAATACCCAGAATGCACCTGGCTTACAACCCCAGCCAGGTCATTACACTATCAAGTTCAAAGAGAACGTGCTGATTATGCTGCAGAACACTATGGGGAGCAGCAGTAGGGGGTGTATGAACTACAGTAATCCCTCGTTTATCGCGGTAGATGCGTTCCAGACCTGGCCGCGATAGGTGAAAATCCGCGAAGTAGGGACTCCCAGCATGCCCCTCGCGGGGATTCCCTCCACGTCGCATCTACGTCACAAACCGCGGCTATAAACGGAAGTCGCCTTTACAGCTCAGTCATCGTTTCTTCAGATTCATGATCAGAGTTTCCAACCTACCGATCAATCCAACGAACTATCAGCTCATAGTAAGTTATCTTACTTACTTCTGGAAAGCCCGGCATTTCTGTGTCACTTCGTTGACGCTCGAACGCTCGGGGGTTTCCTAGAGCAGCCGGCGTTTCACCGACGCTCTCACTTCCGCGTCTGTGAAACCACGCTCCCTATTGAATTATCGTATGATCACATTCTCTGTGATCAGCAATGCGCTGTGCCAGACCGTAGGTACTGACACGCGATCGTTCATGTCGGTTCAATTCCTTTAATGTTTTCTGTCTTTTATTTGCGCCTGATGCATTTCGCTGCATGCTGTGGAGCGGGGCGGTGCGCGCATCAACTTGTCCTCCAACGCACTGATCACTGATACGGCCGCCAAACAGCGAGCGCTCCGCTGTTTTTGCGGTCGGTAGATATTTTAGAACTGCAGTTCAAAGGTAACTCATGAGGTGAATATATATGAACCCAGGCAGCAGTTTTTCTTTAGGATTGAGAGGAGATGCAGGAAGATAATAAACAGACAGGACAGAAAAATAGTCAAATAAAAACAAGTTAGTTTTTGTACCTGCTGTTGCAACAAACAGACACCACTGAAGGTCATCAGAAGTGAGGAACAGAAAATGAAATAATTATTTTAATGTTTAGAGCAGCAGGAACTCCGAGAGGCTGCAGGCACATCAGTGAGTTTGCGGCTGCTGCGCAGGGGGAGGGGGGAGAGGGCTGAAGCAGAAACTACCGTTGTTAAAAGAAATGTGTTTAACTTTGAAAATGTGGGCACAATTTTAATTGTCAAAAACTCCAGCAAACCATTAGTTCATTTTGCTCAAATAGAAATATAGGCCTGCCTCTAATACTGGCCCTCCTTCCAATAAAGGCCTGGAGCATGATGAGCTTGAGTCAAATACAGGCCCGGGCCTGTATTAGAGGATTTACGGTATACATATATACATATATATACATCGAATAACACACCTGTTCTGAAGCAGGAATTTAGGCAAACACATTGTGTGTGTGTGTGTATGTGTGTGTGTGTGTGTGTGTGTGTGTGTGTGTGTGTGTGTGTGTGTGTGTGTGTGTGTGTGTGTGTGTGTGTGTGTGTGTGTGTGAGAGAGAGAGAGAGAGAGAGTCATGAACATGTCCGAGGAGCCTACTGGTTTTAATGGTGTTTTTCAAGCTAACTGACTCCATAGGAGCCAGAACACTAAAACCAACCAGCAGCAGGAGAGTGTCTTGGTTTGTGCGTGCGTGCATGCACGTGTGTGTGTGCGCGCGCGTGCGTGCGTGTGTGTGTGCGTGCATGCGTGTGTGAGTGTTAGTTATGAGGTGTTTAACACACTGAAGGGACAGTATGGAGTGTTGGGCTGCTCATTTAAAGTACAACACCCCCACACACTCACACAAACACACACCCTCCGTACTTCCCATAGAACTCAGACATAATTCCCGTCTTTCCTCCTTGGCTGCTGAATCAAATCTAATTTCTCTCAGGTCCACTCCTGCTAATTTAGCGTTAGCACCTCTGTCCCATCCCCTCCATCCCTCCCATCTCTCTGCAGCTCTTTTACCCAGAATGAAACTCAAGAGTAATTTTTAAATCCCCTTCTGAATCAAATCTAATTTTTCTCACCATCTCTTGCTCTAATGTGTATTTAAAAAGATTCATCTCTGGTCTCCTCCTCTCACTCCTCTATGAATCCCATCAAACAGTAAGAGCCTAACTAAAGGACGGGTCCTCAGCTTCCTGTATATGTATAAATACATAAAGTTCTGAAACTTATCATTTTGAGGAATTTCTGAGGTTATTTTGATAACATTCTGGAGCTAAAGCTAGTTTAAATTCCATCAGAAATCTCTTGACACCAATTTGTGTGAGTAAATTACATTTGTCCACACTCTGTCCATCTCTCCGGTTTCCCATTTGACAATCTCATTTTGTCTTTGGCACACTTTGTCTCCAACCTTCCACCCATCCTCCATCCTGGTGTGTTATCAAGGCTGAAAGATGTCCAGAAAAAAGGTTTCCTCATATCACAAAGGTTGTGAGTGGAAACCTCAGTGTGAAGATTAAGGTCAGACTGGAGAGGACAGAGCTGTAAGGAATGTGATCACCACCGCAGCAGCAGGGAAAACCATCTGAGCTGCTTTCTGTAAAATTGTATTGTGATGAAGATTTGATGATGACCTGTCAGACTTCCATTGTCCAGTATTGCAAATATGCAGTGATGTCATCTGCCACTTTGGTCAGGGTGGTTTACTACTGGTTTATTCTCATGATCTAAACACAATTTCTGAAAAGAAAAGTGTTGTTTTCATCAGCAAACCTTCAAATTAATCGTTAGTAGTGGTGCAACAGATCAAAAAACTCACGATTGGGGTGGAGCATCGGGTCCACTCTGCTCCGCCCCCCACCGCAGCCCGCCCACCTTTGTTCAACACTGCCTTAGGAACGCCAGTGTGATTGAGCACATGGGCAGTCTGTGGTCTGTGATGTCCTGAGCACATCTCCGAGCACGTGGGCGGTGCAAAAGAGCGCAGAGAAGTCAGCGGTGTTGTTTTATTAAACAAAAGCAACCTGAGCAGTCTTGCTTTAGGAGAAATTGCATCCTGCTTTGCTGTGTCTGGCAGCAATGTGTGTGTGTGTGTGCGTGCGTGCATGCGTGCGTCCCCACAGCGGTGAGGGACGAAGAAAAACGGCTTCAGTCAGAGATTTGTTAACTCCACAGAATCCAGAATGATAATGACTCGCTCGTTTGCAGCCTGATTCAGTCCACCAATCAGAGGCTCCCCTTAATGGTAGGCGTGCTTTTGAGCCAGCCAATCAGTCAGCAGTGGGCGTGTTGGCTCTTTTCGGTTCCAGGCAGACCTCCTCATGAAGAGGGCTGAAAAGACGTCCGGTAGCGTTCAGGAAAACCCAAGGCTACATAAATGAGAAAACTCCCCACCCATTCCAGGCGGAGTGGAGCTGATGCTAGTGTGTAAGGGCCATGAAATTATGGGGTGTAGATATTGAATATTCAATGGAGCTTTACTGCTCCTACATCCTGAACTCTCAGCAAATTTAATCACTGCCTGCACACGAGCAGCTTACCCTAGCCGTTGTACCAAACATGACAAATAATTTCTGGTGCTGAATCTGCCGTGATGATTGCTTTCAGCAGCACAAGCCAAGGTTGAAGGTAAAGGGCAGAAATGAGAAGAAGAAGAAAATATCATTTCTATAGCGCCTCTCAAGATAAAAATCACGAGGCGCTTCACAAAAACAAAAATTGTAAAAATATAAAAAAGAATTTAGAAAATGGTTAAAAATACATTTAAAATGAGCAAAAAATAGACAATTGTGATTTAAAAAAAGTTAAGAAAGAAAGAGAGAATAAGAAAGAGGGAAATCAGTGGACCCTGAGGAAGGTAGAATAGGTGGGGAGAGCAGAAAAAGAGAGAGTGGTGAAGAAGGTCATACAAAAGCCACTTTGAACAAGTCAGTCTTCAGCTGCTTTTTAAATGAGTCCACTGAGTCCACTGATCTCAGGCTCAGGGGGAGAGAGTTCCAGAGTCTGGAGGCCACAGCAGCAAATGATCTGTCACCTTTGGTCTTTAGCCTGGTGCGCTGCACAACCAGTAGGCTTTGATCACTGGACCTCAGGGACCTGCTGAAGGTGAAGGGACTAACCCCAAAATTCCACTATCTTCCCTCCGCTCCGCCCCCGCTTTCCGCTGCCGCTCGCTTCCGAACTCAAATTATACTATACCCGCTCTACAACGGCTCCGCCCCGGTGCGGAGACCTGAGGTGCGCAAACAGGCATGCACGGGATTTTCAAGATCTTGCAATACAGTCCGAGCAATAAATGTGGAAGTTAGATCCAAACACCGGTTGTGTGGGAGAAGCATCAAATTGAACTGCCTATCATTTGTGTTGAGAGATCAGCAGTGTTTGGATCAACAAAGTGTGACTACTTTGATAGTGGAAACTGTATTTATGGCTTACTTTTGTGAATTTAAAGTTCAGCCGCCATTGATAGTTGTTAAAAGTTGTTAAACCTGTGCATATGAAACAAAAAAACGCTTTTTGTTTATCGATTTATTGTGAAATAACGGAAGTTGTGCTTGCTCCCTTTCCTGTTGGGCGGTTGTGAATTCTGTCCATTGACTGCGGAGGTGCTCCGGCGTCCGGCAAAAATAGAATCGATCCTATTTTTGCCGGATGGCGGAACGGCCGCAGTAGTGGAACAGCTCTGATTGGCTACGACGGGACCGATTTTGCTGCGGAGTTTGTGCCGGAGCGGAGATAGTGGAATTTTGGGGTAAGAAGATCAACAATGGTGATGGTGCTTGTCCATGTAAGGCCCTATAGACCAGAACCAGGATCTTGAAATGAACCCTGAAGTTGACTGGCAGCCAGTGAAGCTGGAGGAGAAGCGGGGTGATGTGGGTGTGTTTGGAGGACTTGGTCAGAAGCCGAGCACAGGCATTCTGAACCACCTGTAGACGGTTCAGAGAGGTTTTGCTCAGACACGTGAAAAGAGAGTTACAGTAGTCTAAGCGTGAGGAGATGAAGGTGTGGATAACTGTCTCAAGATCAGAACGGGACAGAATGGGACTCAGCTTAGCAATGTTCCTGAGATGGAAGAAGGAAGAGCGAACAAGAGAACTGACATGAGAATCCAGGGTGAGAGCTGGGTCAAAGGTCACGCCAAGATTCCTGACGGAAGGTTTGGTGTGAGAAGCAAGCTGACCAAGAGAGTCTCTGACTTTGGGAACCAGCTTGTCTGGGGCACAGATGAGGATCTCAGTCTTATCTTCATTCAGCTGTAGAAAGCTCCCAGCTGTCCAGGTTTTGATAGAGTCTAAGCAGGTGTGTAACAGCTGCAGCTTAGACATCTCATGGCGCTTAAAGGAGATGTACAGTTGGATGTCATTTGCATAAAGATGGTAGGAGATTCCTTTGAAGGAGCTCAGGATGTGCTGAATGGAAGCAGATAGAGGAGGAAGAGCAGAGGCCCCAGCACAGAACCTTGTGGGACACCATGGTATGGAGGTGGTGGAGGACCTAAACTTGGAGACGGCCACAGAAAAGGAGCGCTCAGAAAGATAAGAGGAGAACCACTCCAGAGCAGTTCCTGATAGGCCTACCCAGTCTCTCAGCCTCTCCAGTAGCAGGTGATGGTCAACAGTGTCAAAGGCTGCAGTCAGGTCCAGCAGGACCAGAACAGAACAGTCCCCTGCATCACTGTGAGTCAGAAGGTCGTTAGAGACCCTAAGAAGAGCTGTTTCAGTAGAATGAGCTCTACGAAAACCTGACTGGAAGCTATCATAGATGTTCTGTTCATCAAGAGTAGCTGTGAGTTGTTTAGCCACAACCTTTTCCAAGATCTTGGAAATGAAAGGTAGTTAAGAGATGGATCTGAAGCTGCTATGGAGAGAGGGGTCGAGACTCGGTTTTTTTAAGAAGCGGGTGGATTACAGCATTCTTAAAGTAAGCAGGGACCTGACCATAGACCAGAGAAGCATTAATTATAGAGAGCACGCTGGGATCGATGGACTGAAAAGCACTATTAAACAAAGATGAGGGTAAGATGTCGAGGGGGCATGCAGAGGTCTTCATAGAGTTAACTAGTTTGGTTAACTCAGGCAAAGAAACAGGAGCAAAGCTATCTAGGATGATGGGACTGGTTGGAGTCGGAAGAGGCAGCGATAAGGTTGAAGGAGAGATGCTAGATCTAACCTTATTGACTTTGTCTACAAAGAAAGACGAAAAGTTCTCACAGTCTGCAACAGAGTGGATGGAGGCTGTAGGAGAGGCAGGAGAGATGATGCTGTTGATGGTGTTAAACAGCACCTTGGGGTTCCCTTTGCTCTGGGACACCAGGTTGGATAAATAGGAAACCCTAGCATCTCTGACTGCAGAGTTAAAGGATGTCAGAAGATCCTTTAGGTGCAGCAGATGGACTTGGAGATGGGTTTTCTTCCACAAGCGCTCAATTTTTCTGCATTGGCGCTTCAGGCTGCGAAGGTTGTCATTAAACCAGGGAGTAGGGTACACTGCAGGAACTGATCTGGTTCTGACAAGACAGATGTTGTCCAGAATGGAGAGGCAGTGCTCGTTACACTGAGAAGTTAAGGAATCTGGGTCGTTATCAGAAGAACAGGGTGGATCAAAAGCAGCAGAAACATTGCTAGCTGTGCTCTCATTAAGAAAACGAGAACTAACCATACGGCGAGCAGGAGGTGGGGACGCAGAAACTGACAAGTTAAAGAAAATGCAATGGTGATCTGAAATATAAACGTCCTCAGGACAAACACTGTCAGCATTTAGACTCAGGGTAAAAACAAGGTCAAGACTGTGCCCCCTGGTGTGTGTGGGGCCAGAAACATGCTGGGTAAAGCTGAAGGAGTCCATAAGGCTGGAGAAATTCATGGTTAAGTGATCAGAGGGATCATCAACGTGGATGTTAAAATTACCAACAATCACCGGTCTGGAGAGCTTCACAGTGGAGGATAGAAAGTCACTAAACTCCTGAAGGAAAGAACTGTTTGGACCAGGTGGACGATAGACCACAGCACAGTAGAACGGTCCTTACGCCCGACTTTAATCAGCTGCAGTTCAAAGGAAGCAAAGTGACCAGAGGTTGTAGAGCTACATGGAAGATGGTCTCTGAAAACAACGGCTAGGCCTCCACCACGACCAGAACCCCGGGGCTTGCTAAGAAAAGAATAACCACTCGGGCAGAGTTCAATCAGACCAGAATAATCAGATGTTTGCTGCCAAACTTCAGTCAGAAACAGAAAATCCAGGTTTTTAGAGAGAATTAGATCACTGAGCAGGAAGGACTCATTGTTAACAGAACGGGTATTTAATAGAGCCATACTGAGTGAGGTGGAGGAATCAGAAACTTCAGAAACAGCTGGAGTTAGTGGACGTAAATTAGCAGGGTTAGATCCACGATGTTTATAAAAACCATTTATGGAGGGAACTGGAGGAGAAGCCACCTTAAAAGACTTGGATGGAGAAACCATGCTGCAACGCGACCTGGCGGGAATGCGGAAGTGGCGCTCAGGTCACCAAACAAAGGACAAGAAGCTAGAAGATCGCGCCGATGTTTACTAGATAAAAAATGCTTTAAGAGAAGTCTTATTCTCACCTGGATTCCTGCTCATTTACCTCTTTTCCTCCGACATTTTCCCTGGACCGGATAAACATCGCTGGAGGCGCCCTGGTTGGAATCGTCGTTTGGCTCCGGGCCAGTGCACCACTCAGATAAACTAACAGGGAAGTACGTCCTCGGTGCATCTTGGGCAATCGCGAACGAACGGAAGGACAAAAGAGTCTAGCAATCATAGGAGATGGTAGCTTGGACACTACCGAAGAGGATCACAGACAGGAGCAAGGCTGAAAAGAGGAGGTTTGTGGAGAAAAGTTTGAAAAAGTGGCCGGTGACTGCGGCTAAGCCAAGCACAGGCGTCATCTTGTTACCGACCGGAAGCGCCATCTGAGGGGAGGAAGGGCCTTGTGAACATTAGATCCACATTGCGCCGTCCTCCTGCTTTCTCCTCTGTGGCTCAGGTGAATGGCAGAGAAAGGCAGCAGCAGTGAAGTGGCTCAATGAGCTATCGACTGGCCTTCCGTAGCAACCTGCAGAATTCCACCACCTCCACCCCTCCACAACTACTCCGTCCTTCCTCCATCGCTCCCATCCCCCACCCCAGCAGCTTCGGGAATGAGAGGGGGCTTGCTGCTCCGAGAGCAAGGGAAGGAGGGAGGGAGGCATGGGAAGAAAGCCTGGCAGTGTGAGGTGGAAGAAAACGCTCCCACACCAACATACCAGGAGCTGGAAAGGGAAGTGATAAAGATCCTTGCTTTTCCCCGCGCTCAACAATGACACTGGGAGGCTCATTACGAATCAATGAGCCAGAAAACGCAGAGCCTTGAATGCCATTCATCTAACTAAGCACGACACTCGGTCACCAACGCCTTACAATCACATTCATCCTGAGAGAAGGGCTCCATGGAGCTCTGGCATAAGACACAACACTCCAAGTTGTGAAAAGACACTGTTACCCTGGAAATGCCCTAAAAAATCATTAGCTCATTTATGCTATGATTTAACAACCACTAGGAGAAAGAATTAATGGTTTAAACAGCCTTGTTGATATTCACTCATTATTATTCTGCTCCTGTAAGGATGTTTGTATGTGACTCCTCCCTCAGCTTAAATAAACAACAAACAAAATGTACATCAAACATTGTACAACATGAACAAAATAGACTTGAAACACAAATGATGCTTCACAATGGGATTAATGGGAATGAAGAAATCCGTGCCCCCTTCAGATATCTTTAGCCTTGGTCGACTTCATCGTAGAAACATTATTCAAACAAAGAAAGTGAGACCTTACTTGACCAAATTAGTGTTTTGACACTTTTTTGTTTTTTTACACAATCACAGTAAAAAATTTAAGATTTTCTTTTAAAGGTCCCACCAGAGAATGTTTAACTTGGTGTGCCTTTTAGCTGTCTAAACTTTCAAAATTAAACAAAAGGAATTTCTTCTTTACCTTGCAAACAGTTCACCTCCTACAAAGTTTGCACATCAAAACATAGACATTTTTGTCCTTTTCCTCTTCGCGTGTTTCTCGATGCTTTAGGATTTACGGTTTTCTTTCAAACCTTGCTCGACTTTCGAGTGTACCCAACTAAAGTCTCAGCTCAGATGTTTTTCCTTCAAACTGGAAGTGAATTTCTCATTTATTCAACATCAAACATCGTAAACTCATCAAAAATGTACATGTGTGACCATCGTGTACTTTGGCCACTTGAAATTTAGATTCTACCCTGCTTCTCTGTCTGCTTTTCATGAGTGTTGTCAGGGAGACAGACAGATGCGGGTATGCGGTTACATGGTGATTCTAATGAGTCAGCTGTTCCTGCATACAGTTTTTATGCAATAATTATTACTAAAGTAAATCCCGAAGTACTCTTGAACTTTAGTGACTGCCATGGTATCCTTCAGTTTCTTTTCTTTATTTATTTGAGTGTCTTGAATGAACAGAAAACACAAAATTATACTTATCTAAATAAGTGACCAAAACAGACGCTGATTATGATAATGACAGCAACAGCTTTGAAGCATTCAGGTCAGCCCCTAGAAGGAATGAATGATCCTCTCAGAGTCACATAACTCATCCTTCTCCAAGTAGGACATCTTGTAATTGCCTATATTTAAAATTCCTCTCTGCTCCACTTTGCCATTTTCTCCACAAACAGGCCAAAATACCATTTCATTTTCCCCAACCTGCCCCAGGACACGTGCTGACGATGAGATGGAGAACACAGCATGTTGTTAATCTACCAGCTAATCAGAATTAGCTCATAATCCTCCCCCTGTCCCCCCCTCACCAGCCTCAGTTGCTCTGATGCTGTGTTCTGCCCTGAGAGATGGATGGCACGGTCCTAATCACCTCGTGCAGAGTACTGTCAGAGTGGCTGCAGGCCGCTCTTAACATTTACACCACATGATCGCGTACACTCAATAAGCACAAGCCAATAAGGGGAGAATCTGCTCCCGACTCCCCTCTGCTTGCTCCCAGGGCCCCCCCACACAACAGCACTCCTCTCTCCGTCACCTTGAATGGATGCATATATCCTAAGGGCCGAGGGAGATAGTGGTGCTCCTTCTCCTCCTCCTCTCACAGCTCCTTCCTGCCATTATCTCTGAGCTGAAGCACCGTGGGCCTTAATGGTAGCGCTGACTCCCAGCTGCTTCAGTGAGCAACAACGTTGCTAGAGGAGCCGGGGGGAAGCTCCGCTCCCATATCGGCATCCCCTCACGTGGGCAGCTTCCATTTCCTCTGAGGCAGGATTTTAGTCAAAGCTAAGACTCACACTTGGATTACTTTGGTTCTGTTTATTTACCAGCAACGAGGTAGGGCAGAGTCAGACATAAAAAAGAGGGATGATCTACACATACAGGTGCTGCCATCTTGTCTTTTCTGTGCAATCAGGATGTGATGCTCAAAATCCACCTACACTCCCACAAACAGACATAGTTTAAAGCCTGAAATCACTTCTCCGTCAGCTCTGCGATGGGGAGATGCACATTCGTTGATGGAGACATTTTACTTTCGGACTTCTCCGCCACCTGGAGAGTGTTGCAAAGCAATTTCCTGCCAGGACAACAGAGGGTGTAGCGCTTTTCTGGGGTATCCTGCCACCATTACAGTCACGTATCTGGTCCACGAAAGTGGATTTACTGTTGTGTTTACATTGTTTTAATGTACTTAGGAGACTTTTTAACACAATCATTTTTGAGAGACCGTTTTATCATGATTCACAGTTCTGCTGCTGTATTTTTCTCTGCATGGGAAGGGAACTTCCCTTAGGGAAGCCTCTGCTTATTGGTGAATGACACAGCTTTGTTTGACCATAATACAATCACAGTGATTCATGGTGATATTAGTGGCTCTAACATGGTAAAGGCCCTGGATCTGAATGGCTGGACACGACTGCATGCTTTGACCACAGATTACATCTTGTGATTGAGTTTATTAATAAATAATCATCCCAATTAAAATCTGTTATTTTTTTAAGTTGTAAATGTGTAAACATAAGCCTAATATTTGTGTTATATAAAAATGGAATAAACATGTTTATTTATTCAATGTTTGTCACTTTTAATATGTAATTTAGAAAATTGTAATAAAATCAAAAATTGTGACAAGATAATTAAAAATTCGTGATATTCTATTTTTGCCATATCGCCCAGGCCTAAGACACACTGTTCCTGACGCACTCTCAAACATGACCATTTCAAGGTAGGTTGGTTTAACTTGGTTTATATTTTTAAAGAAGCATTGAAAATGGTACAAATAACACTCCTTGACCCCCTGAAGCTACGCCTCATGGTCGTCAGTCAAAAGGGCCCAGAATCTTCTCAGACATTTGTTTTTTACCTCAGCTCAGCCCCACCCGCTTGGTGACATGGTTCATTTCCAGTGTTGGGAGTAACAGGGTACAAAAGTAATTAATTACATTGCTTTTTGCTGTAATATGGTAATGTAAGGCATTACAGGGAAAGAAATTGGTAATAATTACTCCGTACAATTGTCAGTAACGCGGTTATTACAATCCATTTTTAAACCCAGAATTAAGATGTGGGTTTCTTAAAAATTCAAATTGCGAGAAGCCCGAAAAAAGATCCAGTATCTACAAGGCCGTATTATAATATGGGCAAACTGGGCACAGGTCCAGGGGCCCACAGCCACAAGGGGGCCCACGCAAGCAGCAGTCTTTTTTTTTTTTTTTGTGCAGCAGTCTTAACATTGGAGAAAAATGTTGAAAAGTAATTAAAATTGCGCCCACATTTTCTAAGTTAACACACATTTCTTTTACAACGGTAGTTTTTGCATCTTTACTGCCTGCTTCAGCTCTCTCCCCCTGCGCAGTGGCCGCAAACTCACTGATGCGTCTGCAGCCTCTCAGAGTTCCTGCAGATCTAAACATTGAAAGAATCATTTAATTTTCTGTTCCTCACTTCTGACTACCTCTGTTTGTTGCAACCACCAGGTATGAAAACGAACGAGTTTTTATTTGACTATTTTTCTGTCCTGTCTGTTTATTATCTTCCTGCATCTCCTCTCAATCGAAAGAAAAACTGCTACCTGCCTTCATATATATTCACCTCTTGAGTTACCTTTGAACTGCAGTTAAAAAAGATCTACGACTGCAAATATAGCGGCATGCGCGCTGTGCACCAGCTGCACCGGTGAGGTGAATTCACCGGAGGACGAAACAGGTTATGCGCTCTGCTCCGCAGCAGCAAAACACATCAGGCACAAATACAAGACAGAAAACATAAAAGGATATCAGCCGAGATAAACGATCGCGTGTTAAATTTGTTTTTGAGGTGGCGACACTTTGTGAATGTTACTGTGGCCGTGCTCAGGACGCATCTGTCTGGAGCGCGTCAATGATCAGAGCTCTGTGCCTCTCAGCTCTAAATAATCCCAGCAGAGTCCACATGAATAGTGTAATATGAATAGAATCATGATCGTTTTTGTTTAAAAATACAGTCCATCTTCCCTAATGTGTTTGTGGCCCTGCAGATTTTTCTAACTCTACCTGCACTTCTTATATGTACCTCTCACCGTTCATAAGGGTACCGTACCATCAGCTATGTCAGACCAGACAAGGGCAGAGAAAGAATAGAGGATAATTCTGTCTGGATGTGGATGGAGATTACATTTTACAGCAGCCTGATCATCATTTAAACACATAAACCATCACCTGTCTTCAAGTCCATGCTATCACCATTATTTTAATTGGTGCATTTGTGTGTATGTGTGAGTGTGTGAGTGTGAGTGTGAGTGTGAGTGTGAGTGTGTGTGTGTGTGTGTGTGTGTGTGTGTGTGTGTGTGTGTGTGTGTGTGTGTGTGTGTGTGTGTGTGTGTGTGTGTGTGTGTGTTTTCCACTTCAAACACTGGTCTAACCAATCAGACCAGTGTGTCCAGTAACATATTATTGTTACAATTAAACAATTCCACTTCATGTAGGCTAGGAACATTTCACCTGCCGTGGCCCGACCACTTCTGCTCCACATAAACTTTGTGCGTGATCAAATGTCTCTACAGGTGCTTTCTGAGCTGAAGAGGCTATTCTGCCTCAGACTGGATGCGTCATGCGTCTCCATATTAGAGACGGGAACAAGCGCTATTCAGCCAAAGTTTCATAATCAGAGAACATTTTCCAAGTGACACATCCCTCAGAGATACCGGGTTTCCAGACCGTTTCAGTGGGAGGAAATCTTACCACATCGCTGTGGTTCTGCGCTGCAAACCCCTCTACAGATCTTCAGCCCACTGTCCATCTTGTGCGCTGCGAGCTGCTCTGGGCACAGTGTCTAGTATTAAGCTCTGATGTTCTGATGGGAATCTTTCCTTGATTTATTTAGTTACCTCCGCGATGTGCGTTAACGATTAAAATGTCAGCTCATCTGTATCAGTGTACGTCGGGTAATTCTTTCATAACAACCAGCATCCTTGAGTTTATCCGTCAAAATTAACAGTCAAATGGAAATATCTGTAACCTGCATTTAACTGTTTTGCCTTCTTGTGAAAATTGTTGCAAAGATAACCAGTTAAACTTGATTAACCCCAGAGCCATGTACACTGTGCTGTACTCCATGACTGTAAAGGAGGGGGAAAAAAACTACTAAATCGGATCCTTTTCTTACCTTTTCAACATGGTTTAATGTAAAGTTTCATTGAGTACAAACTTTAGTTGCACCAATCTAAAAAGACAGAGCCTGGATTTGTATTCTGAACAGTTTTAACATGTTTAAAACGGAGACATGCGTGACGCGTCTAAAGTTCGTACCTGCTCAGCTATTATGGAAATTAAACTAACAAGATGAATAACATAAAATTATTTTAGGCACAGACAACATCCCCCACACTTTTGAAAAGCTTGCAACGCGCCTGCTACCAGTTACAAATTGTGAAGGGGAACGATTTTCACAAATGGCAAGAATAAAAAATGAACTGAGAACAACACAAACTCAGCAGCGCCTTAGTGCACTGTCACTGATGGCAATTGAATCTCAGCTTGTCAGGAATCTGGACTTTGATGACATTGTAAATGAATTTATTAATAGAAAGGCCAGAAAGCCGTTTTTCTGAAGGCAAGAGAGGAGACCAACAAGAGGGAAAAAAAGAAGAGGAAGGAGCCAGGAGTCAAGAGGAGGAAGGAGACAGGAGACAAGACGAGGAAGGAAATAGGAGACAAGATGAGGAAGGAAACAGGAGACAAGAGGAGGAAGGAGGCAGGAGACAAGATGTGGAAGGAAATAGGAAACAAGATGAGGAAGGAGACAAGAGGAGGAAGGAGACAGGAGACAAGATGAGGAAGGAAACAGGAGACAAGAGGAGGAAGGAGACAGGTAACAAGATGAGGAAGGAGACAGGAGACAAGAGGAGGAAGGAAACAGGAGACAAGAGGAGGAAGGAGACAGGAGACAAGAGGAGGACAGAAACAGGAGACAAGAGGTGGAAGGAGACAGAAGACAAGAGGAGGAAGGAGACAGGAGACAAGATGAGGAAGGAAACAGGAGACAAGAGGAGGAAGGAGACAGGTAACAAGATGAGGAAGGAGACAGGAGACAAGATGAGGAAGGAGACATGAGACAAGTGGAGGAAGGAGACAGGAGACAAGAGGAGGAAGGAAACAGGAGACAAGAGGAGGAAGGAGACAGGAGACAAGAGGAGGAAGGAGACAGGTAACAAGATGAGACAGGAGACAAGATGAGGAAGGAGACAGGAGACAAGATGAGAAAGGAAACAGGAGACAAGAGGAGGAAGGAAACAGGAGACAAGAGGAGGAAGGAGACAGAGGAGACAAACAGAAAACATGCAGATATTTCATCTTTGCAAACTTTTCACACATTGTGCCCAGGGGCCCCTGCAATAATAATCTGGCACTGAGTACCTACATATATTACGTCATTTATGAACTCAGCTTTACGGGCATTCTATGAGCAGAGAGGACGCAGCGCGCCCCGGTAATGGCTCAAATACTCCAGCTGAGTCCTGCGCGCGGCCACTGTAACATTCACAAAATCGCTCCACCAAAACAAAATAGTTCACTTGCGACCGTTCATATCAGCCCATATTCTCTGGTACTTTCTGTACTTTTCTGACTTGCTTTGCCTCAGCTGAGTTCATAATCTGTGCCCTAGTTATTTCAATTCATTGCTGCAGGAGTGCAGTGCATATTAAGCTTTTCTTTGCGTTTGGTAGATCCCATTGACTGATTAGTTAGAAAGTGTGAAATCTAAGAAACAGTTTTTTCTGGAAGACTGAGAAAAGGTGCAACATGCAGGAAGATTAGAGAGAGAAAGTGCAAGAAATTATTCAAATAAAATCAAGAAAACAAAATAAAGAAAAAAAAGTTGGTAGATTTATCCCCAATACACATTTTTACCAGTGAAAAGCAATAATATATAAGCATCTAATATTTATACATGTGATTGAATCAGATCACCCTCAAAAGTCAGTCCCACATTCAGAGTCATATCAAGGTATTTGGGGACCAGGGCAAAATAGGCCCTGGAGCCCCCACCACCTCACTCCATGCTCAGTTAATATAACATGGCAGCATGCTGAGAGTACAGTTTGTTGTTGCATTTATTTCATAAACAATCATTTTAAAGAACTCTTATTAGATCTGACTGTTTTAACAGCAATCCTAGCTCAGATACCACATCACTTTCCACTGGATATGTCATGAGTTCACTGAGCGTCAGACTACCAAATTCATATTGAAGTTGTTTTGGTGAAAGTAACTTAAAGTAATGCAAAAGTAGTGTAATGTCTTACATTTTTAAATCAGTAACATTGTAATGTAGTGAATTACTTTAAAGTGAGGGTAACAAGTAATAAATAATGCATTACAGATTTGAAGTAACTTGCCCAACACTGTTCATTTCTACTGGAAATCTGTGTGGATGTGGCTGTATGACACGTTCTATTTTATGAGAATACACAAATGAGCTAACAAGTGAAACGGCAATAAAATGTCCTTTTCCATATTCATGTGGTAAAACATCTGCAACAAGCTAACTGTTTTGTCCTGTATAGGTTATGGGCCCAAAACACAAAGCATTTGTATTACTATTGGTCAAAATTTAGAAGCCTTTAACATTTTCATTCAAATGAAAAGTCCTGAGCAACTTATAGAAACAGTTTACATTTCCTTTACAAATTTAAAATACAATTCAAATTTCACATAACTTTTAAAGAAGCTTTTATTTTTATGTAATTGAAGAGGAAACAAATCAATATTGTGAACATGAACACACAGCTACAACATGCCATACATCATCATGATCATCAAGGCTCCTGCGAAGGGACGGATGTCGTCCGACCCCCACTGGATTCCTTCCAGATCGGCAAGACGGCCGCAGATGAATCTTGACATTCTGTTAATGTCACCACGTGAACCAAATTCAGCTTTGACCCCTCCGGTACAACTCTCCACTTTCAGCCTGAGCATTAAGCCGCTTCTTCTCCTCCAGCCTGACTTTTACTTTTACGTTTAGTCGCCTCTCTTGTTTTGACATTTTTTAGCTGTGTTTTTCTTTCTGAGTAACCTCCTCACGTGTCTGTGTTATCCCAGGACTGCTGCCAGCTGCATGAATTCACCACTCCTTCCACTTTTATCTGTCTCACACACACACACACACACACACACACCAGGTCTCTGTGTCAGACTGTTAAGCAAATTTTGCTCTTTTTCTAAGAACTGAATCCCCCTAAACCGCTGGCCATAGCACGGTTGTGCTGGGTAATCATCGCAGTGCTGGTCACTGTGCCTATACGACAACCCTATCTTTCCAGTATTGTGCTAGCGTTGTGTGTTCATAAACAAGTTATTTTAGCTCTTAGTCTGACCAGAGCAGAAAAACACATCTGAGCTCATTAAATTTCACATAAATATCACATTAAGGAGTTATTATAAAATGTTTTCTTGCTCTTTGGTTAAATGTAAACACTTAGAAGCCTTTGTGAGTCTGTATTTCTGGAAAAGCATTAAATATCCAAGTTTGGAACAACACAACATCAACTGGTATCCTCAGTAAATAACTATTAATTATAAATGTAACGTCCATCAATGGTTAGTTTTCACCTAAAACTACTGGGCTGCATGGTGGCGCAGTGGTTAGCACTGTTGCCTCGTAGCACGAAGGTTGCAAGTTCAAAACTCAGCTGCGGCCTTTCTGCGTAGAGTTGCGTGTTCTCCCCATGCATGCGTGGGTTTCCTCCGGTTACTCCGGTTTCCCCCACAGATCACAACATGCCCTATAGGTTATAAATTGTAAGTCGCTTTGGATTAAAGCGTCTGCTAAATGAATAACCATAAGTAAGTAAAGTTTATTTATATAACATAAACATAAACCTAAAAACTGACCTACATGCCACTGGTCACCGGCAGACATAAATTCCATTCTCTAAAGTGGATTTTACATTCTACCTTCCAACAAGCAACAAGGTTCTGCAAACCTTGTTGACATTTCAGGAGGAACACGATGTCATCCTGTGTTCCCAAAGCAAGCCTTCTTCTGATAACACTGCCGGATTCCTCATGCCTCTGAATAAAGTGACTATTTTCAGCTCATATGAGTTAATCAATCGTGAAATGGAATGAACAAATGTTATATGAAATGATCAATAATGTTTTGATTAATCTGTGCTTAAATTAATAAAGTTGATTAATCTGTGCTTGATTAATGAAGTTTGAAATGAATATTATTATGGTATGATCAGTAATTGTAGATTTAACTAGTGAATCATTATCTACACTCAGACCTGGGACGTAATTTTGGGGGGGACGGGTGGGACATGTCCCCCCCACTTTTTCAAAAGGCAGTTTCGGTCCCCTTCACTTTTTTCCGTCCAAAAACAATGTTACGCTCCATTAAATGGATTTGGTTGAGCACTAGGACCGAAACGGAAACCGGTTTCCTATTAGACCCACCCAAAAGCTAATCTATTGGCTCTGCTGATACTTGCTAACGTATTATTGGCTGTTGCTGCTGTCACTCAAGTTGTAAACAGTCAGAACGTGCTCACGTTGTTTTGCTAGTTTGGAGCCGCTAGGGAACACCGGTACTGAGTCACATCGTCAACTAGACGCTGTGTAATATCAGAGCTCAGCTCAGCTTCCACTACATAACATTTGAATAAGTGTTCATTTGTGAGTCTTTGGTAGTTATGCACAGCCAGGCGGCAGCATGTCAAGAAACGAAAGTGGATATAAGAGACTTGTTTCAAAGTCAAAACGTAAGTTGGAACATGTGACACCGCTGCATTAAGCTCAGACTCACCTCCTCCTTCACAAACATACTCAAAACTAACTTTTACAAACTCATCTCCTCCACATAACTGACTCCTCAGACACAATTTATTCGTATTATTATAATTATTATTATTTATTATTATTATTACTATTATCATGATTATTATTACTAGGAGTAGTAGAAGTGTAACTTCAAAACTTTTATCATTTAACTTTATTGTAAACTTATCTATTGCAATGTATATGTTCACATTAAAAAGCTCTGAAAAATGAACAGTATCATCATCGTCAACAGATTTTTTTAAGCTTAATGTCAAAGATGTACACTTTTCATTAGATTTATCTTATTTTTCCATTTATTTTTTGTGTGTTGAAATGCAACAACTGTTTAAACACTTTTAAGGGAAAAAACATATTTAATATGTTTTTATACACTCAAATTGGTAATGAATAATTTACACATTATATTAATAATAATTGTGAATCATACTAGAACCATCCTGTAAATATTTCTGTTTGTTCCATTCCAAAATCTCCCACTGTTTATAGTTCATGCATCTTTTTTCAGGTGACTGACAGAGATGCAGGAGGAGAGACCGGTGAAGGTACAGCAGGAGAGGCTGTAGGAGATGGAGGACGAGAGCCTGGAGGAGATGGAGCAGAGGCTGGAGGCTCACAGGTGAGGTTGAAATAATGAAGATACGATAGACATAAAATTGATCATTGTGACAAATGTTAGGGTGATGATCATGTGTAAAACATTAGTTCAGCATGTCCTCTAACACAGCAAATGAACAAACGGCCAGATCTCAGGAGGGACCGTTTATGTATAAATACTTTTTATACTTTTGACTAGGCCTGCGAAAGTAACACATTTTGCTGGATGATATTTTGTCCAACAAATTGTTGATGATAAACGATATCATTGTCAACATTATCTAGACCAAAATAACCACTAATATAATGTTAATATATCATAATAATGCAAGTACACCCTTTAAAATGCAACAAATAAACCTTCATTTAACATTGAAATGTCCAGAACCAGAACTTCTAAATGAATAAAAATAACAAACAAAAATTAAATAAAAAAAAGAATCTCACTCCCTGTTAGAAAATGTTGCACCAAAAACAATAAAAAAAGACCCAAAACAATAAATACAATGGCCTATCCATTGTCAACAGCCAAAACTGCACTTCAATAATGATAATAAATATTAATGATAATAGAGTTGTACATTTTTTAACTTTGATATATATATATATATATATTGAGGATGGAAAAATTATTGAGATGGGCATGTGACGTGTCAAGGGGTCTTTACATAACACCCCCACCCCAAATCCGCACAAGCCTGCTGTGTCCCCCCCACTTCTGAAATCAAAATTTCGTCCCTGACTCAGACACAAGGTTCATCAGAGATAAATTAAAGTTAAGTTAAACGTCATGACACATAGATATTTTCTTAGCCACAAATCAGAACATCCTGTATCTGAAAGAGGCGTGACGTTCTGAGGTTTGCTTGTGAACACCCCTTAACATGACACGTCCCAGTTGGCCAAGAAATCATAATATGACAATATTAAAACAGAGCTCACTAGACGGTGAGTCAGTGTTGCCATCTGAAGTGTGAAGTTAGCTTAGCTATTAGCTTAGCTATAAGCTTAGCTAACGCGATCTATTCTGATCGTCTGAGATGGAGAGAAAATGCAAAGAAAAGCATCAAGCAAACGCTGTTACATGCACCAAAATGAGAGAGGAGAGGAGGTTTTTTCAATGTAACGTCTGAGTTTAAAGTCCAGACTCTTAACACCACACCTCTGATTTATAGTTTTATAATGTAGCCTGTTTAATTAGTAGATTTTATTTTAACATTCACCTCTCTTGAATGAAATCAGTTTAAGCACAGTTTAAAATTATAAACCAAGTTTAACTAAAATGAGATTAATTTTATGTGGTGCAACACAGTTCTGCTTAACTTTAAACCTGATTTAAGTCATTTAAACCTAGTTTTACTAAACTCAGATTAGTGCTAATCTTAGTTTAAATTAAACCTTGTTGGTGCAATCTAGAGCACTTTTTATTAAGACGTGCCCTACCAAATCTGCCAGTAAACAGACTATATAATTAGAATAATCTGTCACTGAGAATTCAATCTTTTAGCATTAACTGTAATGAAAAACATCTGAAACTTGCCTTCTTGTTGTGGTTATTAGAATAGATATTAAAGAACCAAAGAACCATTGTGTGCATCACCGCACACTCACACGGTCCATGAGTCGTGCTGGCTCCAAGATAAGGCGTGGTGCCATTTTGGAAGAAACTTGCCACAATGGAGGCGTGTCCAGGATTCGAAAAAGCAAGAACTAAACTTTTTGGATGAGTACAAAAGGTACAGCAGTGTCACGATCACCAACATTTGATCTGGTGTGAACCGGATGTACCGATGTTCACTCTGATTTTTAGCTCTTTATGTCCCCTTCAAAAACATTACTCTCTAACTTTTACTTCCAGGCTCCGCCAAGAAGCCAACAGAAAAGTCAAACTTCTTCTAGTTCTTCTTCTTGTGCCTCTTATTGACAATCAGCAAACTGCAAATGCTAACTGCTAGCATTACAAGTAACAGCCATAAAACAGGTGAAGAGCTCCCTCCAAGGCACCTACCTGCTCCACAAAACTATCAAGTGCAGTTTTTGGTCAGCATAGGGCTGCAGAGTGGTGTCGCCGTCGCCGTCGTCGCCGTCTTCCTCCGCTTATCCGGGTCCGGGTCGCGGGGGCAGCATCCCAACTAGGGAGCTCCAGGCCGTCCTCTCCCCGGCCTTGTCCACCAGCTCCTCCGGCAGGACCCCAAGGCGTTCCCGGACCAGATTGGAGATGTAACTTCTCCAACGTGTCCTGGGTCGACCCGGGGGCCTTCTGCCGGCAGGACATGCCCGAAACACCTCCCCGGGGAGGCGTCCAGGAGGCATCCTGACCAGATGCCCAAACCACCTCAACTGGCTCCTTTCGATCCGGAGGAGCAGCGGTTCTACTCCGAGTCCCTCCCGAATGTCCGAGCTCCTCACCCTATCTCTAAGGCTGAGCCCGGCCACCCTACGGAGGAAACTCATTTCGGCCGCTTGTATCCGCGATCTCGTTCTTTCGGTCATTACCCAAAGCTCATGACCATAGGTGAGGATTGGGACGTAGATCGACCGGTAAATCGAGAGCCTGGCTTTCTGGCTCAGCTCCCTCTTCCCCACGACAGATCGGCTCAGCGTCCGCATCACTGCAGACGCCGAACCAATCCGCCTGTCGATCTCCCGATCCCTCCTACCCTCACTCGTGAACAAGACCCCGAGATACTTAAACTCCTCCACTTGAGGTAGGACCTCTCCCCCGACCCGGAGGTGGCAAGCCACCCTTTTCCGGTCGAGAACCATGGTCTCAGATTTGGAGGTGCTGATCCTCATCCCAGCCGCTTCACATTCGGCCGCGAACCTACCCAGCAAGAGCTGAAGGTCAGAGCTGGATGAAGCTAGGAGGACCACATCATCCGCAAAAAGCAGAGACGAGATTCTCCTGCCACCAAACTCGACACACTCCACACCACGGCTGCGTCTAGAAATTCTGTCCATAAAAGTGATGAACAGAACCGGTGACAAAGGGCAGCCCTGGCGGAGTCCAACCCTCACTGGGAACAGGTCCGACTTACTACCGGCTATGCGGACCAAACTCACGCTCCTCTGGTAAAGGGACTGAATGGCCCTTAACAGAAAGCCACCCACCCCATACTCCTGGAGCGTCCCCCACAGGGTGCCCCTGGGGACACGGTCATAAGCCTTCTCCAAATCCACAAAGCACATGTGGATTGGTTGGGCAAACTCCCATGCCCCCTCCATCACCCTTGCAAGGGTATAGAGCTGGTCCACAGTTCCACGGCCAGGACGAAAACCACATTGCTCCTCCTCTATCTGAGATTCAACTATCGATCGGACCCTCCTCTCCAGTACCTTGGCGTAGACCTTTCCAGGGAGGCTGAGGAGTGTGATCCCCCTATAGTTGGAACACACCCTCAGGTCACCCTTCTTAAAGATGGGGACCACCACTGCAGAGTGGTGTCTAATAGAAAACTCGTCAAGTTTCTAACCCAACAGTCACTGAGATCAATGTTAAAGCTTTAGCTTAAAGTTAAAAAACTGTCTGTTGTTACTTTAAACTGAGCGGCCGTCGTCGTCGTCGTCTTCCTCCGCTTATCCGGGTCCGGGTCGCGGGGGCAGCATCCCAAATAGGGAGCTCCAGACCGTCCTCTCCCCGGCCTTCTCCACCAGCTACTCCGGCAGGACCCCAAGGCGTACCACATGCCAGACGATCCCTCTCTGTCCCACAATTGGGTGGCTGGGATCTGGTTGCCCTCATCTTGACTTGTTGACCTGATCATCAGATGAGACCATGTGTCAGCTCCACAGCCAGACTCCAGATCAGCGCTCTCAGCTGCCATTTCTGTCCCCCCTCCAGCCTCCCTGCTAACAACACACATGTCGTCTCTGTCGCTCATTGCCAGATACATAATTATGTTGCTTTCCATTGGCACCACCGACATCAGAAGAGCAGCAGACGAAGAAGCGGGACCTGACGTGTTACTGCACACGACCTGATGGTGCGGCTTTAGAGCAACGCCGTGCATCAGCTGTTATACTGTTCTGGTTTCTGCACCAGAACCTGAGCATGTGGACAGGTTGTTGTCAGAAACCACAAGCTGAAGTCAATATTTACATTTACATAGTCAAACCGACTGCATGCAATCGGAAAAATCATGTTAGTGTGTGTGAGGGAGGCTGTGCCTGCGTCATTATCAGCACAAACCTTTAAGCTATGAGTCACCCTGCAGAATGGCCACTGCTCACTGCTGCTACCTGCCTTTGACGCACAGAGAGAGAGACGCCCATCTCCATAGGTTACACAACAGTGAGTCACAGTGACGCCGGGTCACATCTCTCCTGCTGGAGACCAGGAGGAGGCTGCTGACGTACGCAGGAGGTTTCTCTGAGGGCCGTGACTCATAACCACCTATTAACCTCCAAGTCGTCACAAACCTGATTAAAAATAGCCTCAACATCCTAAATGTTCTTACGATTAATGTCTGAGGAGATGATGAGTGGTTGGATTGATTCTGTCACTTGAGCAGGTTAAGTGCATTTGTTACACGCCAACACGCTGCAGGAAATCTGATTTTGTCGAGGCAGATGTGAGGTTCCAGTCTGGCTTTGATTACTTCTACGAAGACAAATCTGTGAAGGTGTGAGTTCATCACATCTCTACTGTTTTATTAAACTTCCTGTGGGCAGCAGTGGAAACTCCTTACTGTTCATGCAACTTTGTTCTGATTCAGGAAAGTTTAGAGAGGAGAAAAAACTCAGTGCTCAACTTTTATTCATAATTCTGACCTTTTCATTCCCACTGAGCTGAAAGGTGGGTGATGAGGCTTCTTTCCATGTTTTGACTGTTTCTTAGCTAAATGTTTCATAAACCACTGCAAAGAGTAAAATAAAATAGCTCACTTTATATTATGTTTGGTTTAGAGCAAACCTGGGCATTTTACGGCCCGCGGGCCTTTGGTTGACTTTGACCGGCCCACGTAAGGCTAATTGGAAATTACAAAATAAATGTATTTTCTCATTTTACCTCATGCATGGACTAGGCTGCATTGCTTTTATTTTGAAGTTGTTTTTTACGTGCACAATGACGCAATACGTATAGCAACAGGTGCCCGCGGTTGACATGGTTATTGTAGCCCCCAGAAATGTCCGATCATGCAAAAAAAAAAAGAAAGATAGATGCCGAATGCAGGATTTTCAACAAAAATTGGACTACCAAGTATTTTTTTTACTGAAGTCGGAGGTAAAGCCGTGTGTTTGGTTTGCGGGGAGGAGATTGCCGTGTTTAAGGACTACAATTTGAGTTGGCATTATGACAAGAAACACTCGGAAAAATACAAGAACTTGTCTGGCCCTGAGAGGGCACGGACATCCGAAGCTTTGCTAGCAAAGTTGCAAAAGCAGCAAGGCTTTTTTACTAAGCTTCACACATCCAGGGATGCAGCAACCAGGACCAGCTTTGTGATATCCCACAAAATAGCTAAAAACAGCAAGCCGTTTTCGGAGGGAGAGTTTGTCAAAGAGTGCATGATGGACTCCGCAGCACTAGTATGCCCTGAAAAAAAGGCGCATTTGAGCAAATCCCGCTGTCCAGGCGAACCGTGACCAGGAGGATCGAGGACATGGCGGGGAACCTGGAGCTTCAGCTGCAACGTGAAGTGGCAAGTTTTGACTTTTTCTCATTGGCCTTAGACGAGAGCTGTGATGTCTGCGACACAGCCCAGCTGCTCGTATTTGTCCGGGGGATAACGGACTTCAAGCTCACAGAGGAGCTGGCAGCAATGCGGTCGATGAAAGGGACAACGACAGGGAGCGATCTTTTTACAGAGGTAAATGCGTGCATGGACACTCTGGGATTGAGACTGTCAGGTGTCACAACAGACGGTTGTCCAAACCTTACAGGGAAAAATGTCGGACTTTTGAAACGCATGCAGGATAAGGTGACAGAAATCGATGCAGATCAAAAATTGGTGTTTTTGCATTGTATCATACACCAACATGTGTTGTGCAAGTCAGTGCTAAATATCAACCATGTTACTGATGTTGTTGCTAAAAAAATAAACTTCATCAGGGCACGGGCGATGAATCACAGACAGTTTGTCGCTCTCTTGGAGGACTCCACACAACTGTCAGATGGCTCAGCCTGGGGAAAGTGCTGAAGAGGGTTTGGGACTTGAAAGCAGAGATTCGAGAGTTTTGCGAGAGGAAAGGCAAAGACATTCCAGAGCCCTCAGATGAGGACTGGATGGCAGATTTTGCATTTGCTGTTGATGTGACTGCACTGATGAATGAACTGAACACCAGACTGCAAGGCAAGGGCCTTTTTGTTCATGAAATGCACAGCCTCGTGAAGGCCTTCATGAGAAAGCTGCAGTTTCTTTCAAGTCAACTGGAGAGCAACACTCTCACTCACATGCAAACCCTGAACGAAGTCACACCATCAGCTGCTCACCTCAGCAGGTACTCATCCATGTTAGGAGCATCACATGGTGAGTTTTCAAGGCGTTTTGAAGATCTCAGAACAATCGAGGATGAAATGCACATGATTTCCTCTCCCTTTACCTGCAGTGTGGATAATGCACCCAGTGATGTGCAGCTGGAACTCATTGACCTGCAATCTGATGCAGTACTGGCAGAGCACTTTAAGTCAGGATCTCTGCTGGATTTCTACTCTTAAAGAGGATAACTTTCCAAACCTGAGGAGACATGCTCAGAACATGTTGGTTCTCTTCGGCTCTATACCTACATTTGTGAACAAACATTTTCAATGATGAAGTTTACAAAATCCAGGTATAGATCCTCCCACTGATGATCATTTGTCAGCTGTGCTTCGCATCTCCACCTCAGACATTCAACCTGACTTTGATGCACTCGTTAAAGCCCAGCAGAGACTAGATTTCTCTCTCTGAATAAGAAAAAAATCGCTTAAAAACACGAAATAAGGTGTTTGGACCACAAATGTAGGCAACTAGCAGTGAACTGGGACACTTTTTTTTAAACCTCTTTCTTAAGATCACAGTTCAGTGATTTTATTTTACAGACAATACTGTGTGTCTGTAGAATGCTAAGAACCTCTTTCCAACAATATTTGAAACTCAAAATGTGTTTTAGATGAATGTGACTGAAACTGTTAACTAATATAAGTCACAAATGTTTAACAAAAACCAAATGTGCACACTTTGTTTACCATTGCCTTGGGAAATTTGAAGAAATCACATTTTTGTAAGCCAACCTCACTTTTTCCTTTTTGCTCATTCATAACATATAGTCTACTCTTACCAGCTTGAAAAAACAATGGTATTTACTGCTTTTTATAAAGAAATACCATTAATGTTATGCATAATAGACTTCAGCCTTTTGGCCTGGCCCTCCACAATATTTTCTGTTTCTCATGTCGCCCCATGGAAAAAATAATTGCCCTCCCCTGGTTTAGAGTCATAAAGAAGCTCAACTCTGTTTTTAAACCAACTTTCACTTCCTTCACATCTCCTCAGCTGGAGACTGCAGCTGGAACCGTCCATTTTCTTCCGCTAATCCGGAGTCAGGTCGCGGGGGCAACAGCCTAAGTTGAGAGACCCAGACTTCCCTCACCCCAGCCACTTGGGCCAGCTCTTTCGGGGGAATCCTAAGGCGTTCCCTGGCCAGCCGAGAGACATAGTCCCTCCAGCGTGTCCTGGGTCTTCCTTTAGGTCTCTTCCAGGTTGGACGTGCCCAGAAAACCTCACCAGGGAGGTGTCCATGAGGCAACCTAGCTAGATGACAGAGCCACCTCAACTGGCTCCTCTCAATGTGGAGGATCAGCGGATCTACTCTGAGCCCCTCCCTAATGACCGAGCTTTTCACCCCAAGGGGGAGCCCAGACACCCTGAAGAGAAAACTCATTTCAGCCGCCTGTATCCGCGATTTCGTTCTTTAAACTCGTGACCATAGGTGAGGGTAGGAACGTAGATCAAACAGTAAATAGAGAGTTTCGCCTTCCGGCTCAGCTCTCTCTTCACCACGACAAACCGGTACAACGCCCGCATCCCTGCAGACGCAGCACCAATCTGCGAATCGATCTTGCGCTCCAGCTTTCCCTCACTTTTGAACAAGACCCCGAGATACTTAAACTCCTCCACTTGGCCATTGATATTGATAATAATTTATCAATTCCCACCCCTAGTGTTTAGCGCTCTTTCGTTTACTCTGTCAATGTGGGTGGCCTAGATGATAGCCGACAGGAGGGGTGGGGGTTCTGTAACTGTGTTTGTGTTTTAAACTAGCTTGTTTTTTCAGATTTGCCATTGCAACTTTAATCTGTTTGGCATTTTGAGATTATCTTCCATTTTAAAGGTGGAAAACAAAGTTTAGTTTTAAGCCAATCAAAGCCTATATTTTTCCTTAAAGGTGGAGCATGAGATCTTTTTCTGGAAAATTTTTGCCACATTGCTTAATACCAAAGACCTTAAAAATAGGGCCCAATGCTTCCCTGCTTGACACTCAGCTTTAAGGGGTTGGATTTACCAAATACCGGTAGTTCCTGAGTGCAGCCACTGCTGCAGCTCACTGATCCCCACAGGGATGGGTCAAATGCAGAGGTGTAATTTCACTAGTGTGTGATGATGACTGATGGGACTTTGACTTTAAATGTGCTTCACACACCGATGGCTACCATCCCCTAGTGCTGAACAGGAAGTGACGCCAGATCCAGGCTAGTTATTTTAGCTAGCATACAAAATTCTTATACAGTTACCTAAGTTGAGATAGCAGAGGGGGTGTTACAAACGGTGATGGTAAAAAGGAAGGACTGCGTAACATAAGAGGCGTGTGGTAGATGTTTACCTGAAAGTAGATTTTTTTTATTTACAATAAGAAAATTAACCCCGTATCAGTGTATCTTAACTAACTAAAGGAAGACCTCAAAGAGGAAAAACATGACCAAAGGTCAGGAAGCAAAATGATGTGTATGGAGCACCGCTCCACCAAGCTATTAATTAACTGAGAAAGACTAACAAAACTAAAGAACTTCTACTCCAAGATAAATCTTATAAGTAACTCAAACTAATAAAAGGTAATCCAGGTCTCAACAAAAGGGTTTCTTAGTCTACTAGCAAACAAAATGAGTTAAATGTACAACTAAACTAAGCTCTCAGCCAAACAAATTAATCAGCATGTGTTTCACCAGAAAGGTGTCTCAACCCTGCTCTGAAAAATCCCCTACAGGGTAAAACATAAGCTGCTCCTCTGAGCACATAACTTACAGAACCAAGTTCCTATTAAATAACACACTGAAATATCTAGAGAAGCTGAGACAGAAGAAACTGCAGAACAAATCTGAGTTCTCCTCTCTGTTGGTGCTTCAGGCTGTCACTCCTTTTCTGCTCTCTGGTCTTGATTGGTGATAGAGAGCAGCTGCTGAGCTGCTTCCCAGGGAGCTGGAGCAGGAGCTTCTACATGATGCTGTAGGTCGGACTGGGTTCCGTAACACTCCCCCCTAAAAAAAAGAAAAAACATCATACAATGCCACACATCAGCACCACCATATTCTTTTTTTTTTTCTTTCTTTCCAATCCCGATTCAAAATCGTCGTCGTCGTCTTCCTCCGCTTACCCGGGTCCGGGTCGCGGGGGCAGCATCCCAACTAGGGAGCTCCAGACCAACCTCTCCCCGGCCTTCTCCACCAGCTCCTCCAGCAGGACCCCAAGGCGTTCCCCGACCAGATTGGAGATGTAACCTCTCCAACGTGTCCTGGGTCGACCCGGGAGCCTCCTGCCAGCAGGACATGCCCGAAACACCTCCCTAGGGAGGCGTCCAAGAAGCATCCTGACCAGATGCCCAAACCACCTCAACTGGCTCCTTTCGATCCGGAGGAGCAGCGGTTCTACTCCGAGTCCCTCCCGAATGTCCGAGCTCCTCACCCTATCTCTAAGGCTGAGCCCGGCCACCCTACGGAGGAAACTCATTTTGGCCGCTTATATCCGCGATCTCGTTCTTTCTGTTATTACCCAAAGCTCATGACCATAGGTGAGGATTGGGAGGTAGATCCACCGGTAAATCGAGAGCCTGGCTTTCTAGCTCAGCTCCCTCTTCACCACGACAGATCGGCTCAGCATCCGCATCACTGCAGACGCCGAACCAATCCGCCTGTCGATCTCCCGATCCCTCCTACCCTCACTCGTGAACAAGACCCCGAGATACTTAAACTCCTCCACTTGAGGTAGGACCTCTCCCCCGACCCGGAGTTGGCAAGCCACCCTTTTCCAGTCGAGAACCATGGTCTCAGATTTGGAGGTGCTGATCCTCATCCCAGCCGCTTCACACTCGGCTGCGAACCTACCCAGCAAGAGCTGAAGGTCAGAGCTGGATGAAGCTAGGAGGACCACATCATCTGCAAAAAGCAGGGACGAGATTCTCCTGCCACCAAACTCGACACACTCCACACCACGGCTGCGCCTAGAAATTCTGTCCATAAATGTAATGAACAGAACCGGTGACAAAGCACAGCCCTGGCGGAGTCCAACCCTCACCGGGGACAGGTCCGACTTACTACCGGCTATGCGGACCAAACTCACGCTCCTCTGGTAAAGGGACTGAATGGCCCTTAACAGAAAGCCACCCACCCCAAACTCCTGGAGCGTCCGACCGTCCGACTATAGCCCCAGTTGACATCAGCAGCTCCCCATCCCCACTGTAAACAGTGTGAGCGAGTTGCTGCCTCCCTCTCCTGAGGCGCCGGACAGTTTGCCAGAACCTCTTTGGAGCTGATCGATAGTCTCTCTCCATGGCCTCACCAAACTCCTCCCACGCCCGAGATTTTGCCTCGGTAACTGCCACTGCTGCACCCCGCTTGGCTATCCGGTACCTTTCTGCTGCCTCCGGAGACCCACTGACCAGCCATGCCCTGTAGGCCTCCTTCTTCATCCTGACGGCTCTCCGAACCTCTGGTGTCCACCAGCGGGTACGGGGGTTGCCACCACGACTGGCACCGGCCACCTTGCGACCACAGCTAGCAACAACCGCCTCAACAATCGCAGAGTGGAACAAGGCCCACTCGGAGTCAATGTCCCCCACTGATCTACTTTGTTTCAGGGGTCGGGTTGGATGTTGGTTTTTGAGGATAAAACAATCTTTGATAATATGACCAGGGGGTTTCCAGTTCTTTACGTTAGGAATTACAGAAGAAAAGGTGCCAACAGTGGGTCATAAAGGTAAGATAACTTTGTAACGAATGAAATGACTGTTTTCTACCTAAAAGTCATTTTTCCCCTCCCCTCTGACACAGAACTAATCTGCATGAGATATGGCCTAAAGTTCTCATGCATTTGCTCTAAACTGCTTCCTTTCCAGCCCAAGAGAAGAATGAAGCAAAGGACTCTCTTTTTTTAATAAATCAAAATACTCTATTTTTAATAAAGCTAATCAAAGTGTTGGTCAATAATAAGATGTGACCAATCTGTGAAATCAAAATATTAATTACTTTATTATTATCCTATAGAATATAATAAGTAATATGACTTTAAATGTTTCCACTAGGACTGATCTCACGTAGCGTTAAGACGTGACACATTGCTTTTACTGATCCAATCAGAATCTGCCAGATCTGACGGAGGCGTGGTTTTGGTGGTGCTTGGTAAATTTATCTCCTTTTCATTCGGCCATAAACCAAAACATCCGAAGTATAAAACTATGCCCACCTCAACTTTAACGCCAGTTCAAAGCATTCGAGAGAAGTTGACGGAGTGGCCAATCCGTGACTCTCCTTTTCAGCCAAAAGAACCAACAACAAGCTGGATAAAATCTGTTGCCGTTCCACCGGCTGCAACGGTTCCTTTCAGAATAAAAGCTGAACTCACTGACCTTCTGGGTCCATCTGACGCTGTCAACCAACTGTCGCTTTTTACCTGGAGACAATCCAAAGACTAGTCTGTCGTACTGCTGACGCTGTTTGATTGGCTCCAGTACCGAAAGAGGGGTTCAAGGACCTGGCATTCTGGATCTGTACGGAGGTCTCATTCTAAGGGTATGTGTGGAGCAACAACATGGCGTCGAATGTGTTTATGAATCTCCTAATCAAAGCTTAGCTTGAAGACATCACCTTCATTCCCACTAGAACTAATCTTTTTTTTTTCGGATTTGCTGGTTCTGAACAACATTCCACACTACACCATTCTCTGTCTCATTTCTTCTTAGTAACACCATACATTTAGTGTTTAAGTTAGTCTAGTTTTAATTTGTTTAGTAATAAATCTTTAAACTTTTAAAACTTGACTCTCTCTTCTGTTGTCTCTGAGTTAATACGAAGTGGTTACATAATCCCTGCAATAAAAAGTTCCAATCTTAAAGTTAAAAGTACCCACAGATCCATAAGGTCGATTTCATATTTACTATGGAATCTTATGTCTTATGGCTCATGAAATAACATGTAAATTAAACCATTACAACTTTGTTTTTAGGGTTGTTTGACTGTTGCTTTTGTGTTACATCATTTTCTGCAACCTTCAGATTATTTGAGTCTAGGGGGAGCCTAAAACAGAGGTCAGGCTTTTCAATAGTTTGTTTCAAAATGTAGCTCACTTAAATGTCTAGAAAAACATCTCATACCTCATCTTTATTGGTCCTAAAGCTGAGTCAGTCCTTTTATCTGTCCACTCATTTTGTTCTTTCATTAGCTAAGATGAGTTAAATTGCACAAAGTCAGAAACAGAATTTTGTTTTTAAAGCTGAATCATTAAGCCATAAACACCAGACTGTTAAAAGCTTTGTGGTGGTGAGTCAACAGGGTCAGAAAGAACAAACTCGGAGAAGAATACATGTAAAAAAATAAACCATGTGACCTTTGAGAAAACTTCTAGAATGATATCTAACAGCTGAACATTTAGTACCTCTAACCTGAACACTTGGTGTAGTGGTGTCCAGTGGTCCAACACATCAGATCTAATGTTTGGATCTCTCATATTCAGCATGTCTTCAAGTTCAAGACCTCAAGGACCAAGACTGGACACCACTTGGTTAAATTGTCCTCTAGACAGTGGAGGCCAAAATGTGACGTATTCTCGTTTTTTTTTCCTTTATCTGTAATTCGACATTTTTTTTTAACTTTGTTTAAAGTTGAAGTCTACCCCTGTTATCATCAACAGATAACCCCACCATCACCAACCTTTGCTAGCACAAGAGCTGAAGTCTTTAGAGGCTGAAACAGGATTTAACTCAAAGATCATCAAAGAAAACTGGAAGAAACTAATGAATAAGATTCATGAACTGTCTAAAAAAAGATCTTTCCAAAGTTTTATGAGGAAACAAAATTAGATTGATGGAGCAGATGGATGGATGGACCTTGGCTTATTGGTGCCCCAGCAGGGTGGCGAAGGCATCCGGTGCCAGTAAAAATAAATAAAAAAAACAGCAAGTTGGACCATTTTAGGAAGAAGGAGCTTCTAATTCGGCTGCCAGTTCCTGAACTATTATATTTCCCCCTCAAAGCCGTGTTTCAGGAAGCAGAGCAACATTTTGCATGCTGCTACTTTGCATCTTGTTTGGTTTTTGTAACAAAAGGTCTCATCACTCTGTTCATCTTTACATTAAAACGCTGACATTTAATGGTAAGAAAAAAAGTAGACATGCAAAAAGCTTCAAACAGAAAACTAACAGAAATGCAACAATCATGAAAAACGAGAACATGGGGCTCAAATTAATTTGAACTTTTTCTCAGCAGTTTTAAATTTACATCAATCTGCATTCAGCAGCAAGTTTCTGTTAAAAATGGCCGTCTGTAGTCAGTCAGGGTGTTTATCCAAATCAAGCTATAGCAGTAGTCGAGCCAATACCTTAAAGGTCAAATTCACTGAAAAAAATATTCTTAATATAATTCTGATTATTTCTAATTTTAGTCAGTCTCTGAGTTTTTCATGCAGGCTGAACATGAAAATAGTCTCCTACACCTATCTCCTGCATTAGCTTCTGATATAAAATAGATGGTGAAACTCTAGGATTTGAAAATCCTTATGTCACACTGTCACTTAACATTCCTGGACTCACCCATCTGGACTTGCAACAGGGCCTCAGTGTGAAACAACTCCAAATTTGGTCATGTGAGGAAGCTGTAAAGGATGTGCCTACATCGTTCATTAAAATCACAGCTAAATGCATTCTTATTGGGAAGCAAAGAGATAATGATGCTGGAACTAGTGTTAAACAAGCTTCTATCCAGATCCAGCAGGATTATTCTACAACAGCCAGTGGTAGAGTTGTGTTGCTGTTATCAAATCAGAGGTGAGATGTAAAAATATCAGGAAATGAGACTCCCAAGCTGCTTCCGTGGTCCTGGTCCTTCCGGAAGACGGAGTGCCCATGCCGATCATAGCTTGGCTAACCTGGGATGTTGTTTATATGCTGAGGAATTCTGGCATCGAAATCTAGAAAAAAAAACTTTGCTGTAGCAATTATTTGGCTCTGAAGGTCAGTAGCCACACTTAATTGTATCCTCAGCAAGACTGCCATTGGCCCGAACAATTTTAGGTCTGGCAAATCACAGCGCTCTATGTGTGGAGAGAGACATTGGGCGGGCTTAGCACCAGAGCTGCAATGGAGAAAAACTACAAAGATGGCGTTGTCGCCTCAGGAAAGGAGCTCTGTTGAAATGGTTTTGTTATTACGTTTTTACTATTTAGACTTGGGCTTTTCATTGAGACATGAGCAGATTGGGCTACAATCCAGAGGTGGTTTTATCCTACGGCAAATATCACCATTCTCACCACTTCCATTTTTACGGCTGAAAGCAATGTTTCTCGTTCTATCCAGCCAACTAAACTAGATTTTTATTTTTAGGACACAAACAAAACGGGGGAACCAAGATCTTTTATGAAAGTTCAAAGATTCTATAAATCGTTGGAAAACATTTCATTATTTGAGTTTTCAAACATATCTGGAGACGAGGCCTCTGTCTGAATCAAGGCAACGATTTTACTTTTAACGACGAATTCTGACAACCAGCTTTAGATTTATGTTCAAATAATCTCTGGAATTATTTAAAATGAAGTTAGTTGTTTCCAAACTGTTTGACCTCTGACCTTCACACAGGTGGCACTGCTTCAAAAACTATTGATTTGTTTTCAGTTTCAGGGAAAAAAAACGTTTTCTCTAAAGTTATTTCATTAGGAGATTAAAACACCTCTCGTTTTGGTCTCTAGGGCACAAAATAGTTTCACATTTTAAATTTATACCAAAGTCCTTCAGCAAATGAACACTTCCGCCTGTAAGTCTGAGTTGTGAGCTTCTTCTCCAGCGTGGACTGTTTGTTCACTTTACAACATCCTAAATGCTGCTTCCTTTGTTTCCCTGTTGATCGCTGCCACTGAAGGGCATCATAAAGACGTCAGAGGCTCCGTTAAAGCTGCTGATGCAGCAGCGGTGACTCACTTCATCTCCACAGACGACAGAGGAGACACTGCTGGAGAAAAGGACGACAGCTGTTACAAGTTCAGAAAATCTCCTTTTATAAGTTCAATGAACAAAGGGCTGAGATTATAAATGTGTTATAAATGTTTGGACCTTCACTAAAACGTGTTCAAAATGAACCACAAGAGATTTCCTTACAGTTTGTTACAATAAAACTCCATTTTACCGTGATTAGGAGCAGCAAGTGGATTTCATATAGATTATAGTTAATATAAAAATGACTGTGTTATAACAGAACATTGTGTTTTTTCTGTTCTTTGAAATAACACAGTCATTTTAGAAACCATGACAACGTCTTTGTCAGTTTTCTTGTGAGTTAAAACTTTTATCACTGAGCTGATTTTCTCCCTCCAACCTCGTGACGAAACATGATCTGCGATGCACCGTTTGTAAATGTCAGATTAAGCAGATGTCCATGCACACACACACACTCACACACACCAGCAGCAGAGCAATCGAATGTCATCAGCTCTCCTCATCTGCTCCTCCTCATCTGGAGTGTTCTTCACTAACTTCTGCTGAGCTTAAATTACTGAAAACTGAGGTTTAGAGAAGATTTTTCTTTTGTTTTCACTTTTTCTTTTTATTAAGTCTCAAGTCAAACCAGCTGTCTCCCTTCAAAGCTTAATAAAAATTAGATCATTAAGAGGTTAAAGCAGACAGCAGCTGCTGACTGGACCTTTGTATAGGTGAAAATATAAATTATAGAAATTATTAGAATAAAAAGGAGTGAAACAAGAATAAACATTTGGGCAATGTTTTTTTATTAAAGAGACTATTTGTGAATTCATATAAAAGAGTTGTGTTGTTGTTAAAATGTGGGACTCTTCAGGTGTCGGGTATAATTTCAGTTTATTCCAAACTCATTTTCCTCTGATGAAAGTTTTGTGTTTTATTGAATTTTTTTATAATAATGTCAAAACGTGCACTTTTATATGACAATTAGTCCAAAAAACGTGTTTGAATTTGAGTTTTAGTCTGCTGATGATTAATTTGGGTTACACACTTGTGTTTTGCGCAGCTGTGCACGCGCTGGTCCGTGGAGCTGGTAGAGAAGCCAATGGCACGCGCGGCAAGTCAACTGTCGGGGTTTGGGCGTGCTGGGGGGTATTCTCCTGTGGCTCGTGACTGACGCTCAGCTCCCTTCACGTATCTGCGTATGTGCGCTGGTTGCGCGCGCGCTGCCGCAAACGGCCAGGTGAAGTGATGATGATGACGATGACGTTTGGTCATCGTCAAACGTTGGTCTGGAACTGGTTTTGGCGTAAAGATCGCGCTGGGTTGCGTTCTGCGGCTGCTTTTGCGCTCGTCTCCTTATCCTTATCCTCCGTATCCTTATAAGGATACTCCGCGTGCGTCTCTGCGATAGGCCAGCAGGTTTAACCCTTTCTCTGCTGAATTTTAATTGATCCAGCCGGCTGAAACAACACCTGCAGGCTTTTTTCACTTTATGCTGCAAAACCTCATCCTTAGATTTGTGTGTGTGTGCGCGCGCGCGCGTGCGTGTGTGTAACGGCTAAACGGATGATTCCTTACATCGACGTTTGACTTATCCACACGTTAACCCCGCAGAAACCCCCAACAATGCACTCATGACCGTGTGTGACCTTGACCCAGAGGACGAGGAGTACTAACGCATCTTCACGTCCTCCGAGTCACGCGCACCATCATGGATCATCACGCGCTCAGCCCACCGTGGCCTTGACTTTGGTCGGACCTATTCGAGTCAGATGAGTCAGTGTTCCAGCCAAGATAGAATCTCTCAGGTGTTCTCCGTTAGTGCTTAAAGTGATCAGGTGACAAGTCGATTGGTTCTGTTGACGTGACGTCACGCAAAAATACCAGATTTAAGACCCCTGGATGCTAAACAAGGGTTCTGGATTCATCCAGTTCCACAATCAGCAGGAACAAATGCTGCCTTCGTGGTCTTCCCTCAGCTCGGATTTTCGACAACTTCTACACATTCACTCTTCAACAGACTGAGTCACTAACTTCCAACCTTGTAGATAGATTTCATGTGATGATTACTTTTTTTTAAAAACTGGATAAGAAGTTGGCTGAATTAAATTGATTGTAATTAGAGAATGTTTAACTGATAAATAGCACATGTGCACTGATGAGGAGAAAGAATGATAATGGCAAACCTCAAATCTGTCTAACTGAAATCCAAATAATAATCACAAACAACAGCAAACATTCAGAATAAACAATAAACAAGACTGTACTAAAATATCAATTCAAACAGGAAATAAGGAAATGCACATTATTTGAAATTGCATTAAGATGATATCAGCTCAATGTCTGTAAAACTAAGTTTCTGCTATTTTTGTGTTCAATCTTGAATCAGGTTATTTAAAATTCAGTTAATTTTTTTTACAAATCACCTTCGTGCTACCAATCAAGAAAACCCAACCCATGCTTTACATGACAAAGGCTAATTGTGTGCAGAGGCGCTGTGTGCCAACAGGCAAGGGAGGCGATTGCTTGTGGCCTGACCCAGAGTGCCGATAAACTTTGAAGTCAGAACCTTAACCCTGCAATGGTAGATTTGGAAAACGATTTAGCTTAAAACATTTTTTCTTACCTATTAACAGCATTCTAACATAGCTATGAATATTTTGTGGAGATTTTAAAAGATGAAGAAAATAAAGTGGTTTTCATGCATTTGTCTATAAAACCTCCGCCAATAACGCCTTTCAGACTGAAAGCAACTATGGGACTGGTTGTCGGTCTCGCTGAACCACCGCACTTTCTTACTTCCCTGGGTCCTCCATTCATTACACCCTTGGGTATTTAGCAACAGAACTGCTCACCCAAATCCAGCTGACCCGCCACCCAGAACCATCATCATCGGCGATTCCATCATCAAAAACATCAGGATGAGAGGAGCCATCACTCGCTGTTTTCCTGGAGCGACAGTCATGGGCATTGCACAATAAATCCCAGACCTCATCTAACTTCACCCAACAGTGAGTAAAATCATAATCCATGCCGGCACCAGTGACATCTGCAAGCAGCAGTCTGAACTCCTCAAGCATGATTTTACCCATCTTTTTAATCTTGTAAAAAGCACACACCTGTGTGTTTTTATCTCTGGCCCCATCCCCACCGTCGACAGAGGAATTGGATGTTTTTGCAGGCTTTTATCTCTGAACACTTGGCTTTCCTCTGTCACTGTGCAGCAGAACATCAGTTTTATTAACAATTTTAACATTTTCTGGGGCAGGAGGCATCTGTTCAGACCAGACGGGCTACATTTAAATAGACAAGCCTTAATGAGCCTGGCCTGTCCACGACCTCCTCTGTCCATCACACCAACCCCAGCTGCCCCCACGTCCTGCTGCCCCCACCCCCAGATTTTTTATTCAAGAATTTCAAGAGTTTTTATCTATTTTACTCAACTCCTTTGATAGGATTATTTCAACAGGTGATTTTAATCTAAGTGTAGATAACCTTTTAGATCCTCTAGTCTTAGATTTTTTAAATATCTTGAATTTTATGGATTTTGCTCAACGTGTCACGCAGCCAACTCACAACAATATTTTAGTTTTATTGTACATTTATGTATTAGTGTTTTACTATCACTATTTTAGTTATTTTACTATCCGTATTACCCATATATATATATATATATATATATATATATATATATATATATATATATATATATATATTATATATTTATATATATATACATACATTTTTTTTAGTTTTGTGTGTGTGCATGTGTGTATTTCTTGTTTGTGTGTGTGTGTGTGTGTGTGTGTGTGTGTGTGTGTGTTCCTTAGGAAATGGGTTGTGGGATTTTTTTTGGGGGGGGGGTGCAACTGTCATAATTATTTTTATATTTTTGGGGAAGTGATGGGATTATGGGTTATACGGGGTGATATTAACCTGTAGAGCACTTTGAGCTGTATTGTTTGTATATGAAAAGTGCTATACAAATAAAGTTTGATTGATTGAAGTTTGAGAACACCACTGGTTCTCTGCTCAATAAAATCAGAGAAGGAGAAAAAACTGGCTGCTACCACTTCAACTTTAGGACAAACTACACAATTCAATTCAGTTTATTTATATAGCGCCAAGTAATGACAAGAGTAGTCTCAAGCACTTCACATAGTAAAGATTCCAATATACTTCAGTTCATGAAGCCAATCAGTAAACAGTTTTCTATATAAGGAACCCAGCAAATTGCACTGAGTCACTGACTAATGTCAGTGTCTTTACAGCAATCTTAGCATACTTAGTACTTAGTATTAATACTGAGCAAGCATTTAGCAACAGTGGAGAGGAAAACTCACTTTTAACAGGAAGAAACCTCCAAAGGATCCTGGCTGGCTCAGTATAAGCAGCCATCCACCACGACTCATTGGGGATTAAGAATACAGAGAAGACATACGCACACATCCACACCCACCGACACACACACACACACACTCATACAACCACATAGACACACTGCACATATACCAAGTAGGGTTTCTATGGCTACATTGTGATTTGTTAGAAGATATTTTATTTAGTAAGAGAAAAACTTTGTCTTTATCTGAGTGAATCTATAACTAACAGGTGAACTAGTAGTAGCACATTCAAAATCAAAGAAAGTTAAATGTTATTATCGGAGAGGGAGAATGTTTAAGTGGTTAGCAGCAGTGTGCCTACCACAGTCCCAAAAAGAAAAACACAATTTAAAGTCAGACGTTTGGACCTAGAAAATGGCGACTGGTGTTTAACACCATCTTGTTTAGTCTATGTCATGGCGGGATTCCAATTTCAGCAGAAGCGTCTGGGAAGATACTGGAGTCGGGAGGGGTGAGTGTTTGCAGATTCGTTAAAATAGCTTTAACTGGGGTGAGACAGTTAAATAAAACCCCATCCCCAATATGGCCAGGCAGAAATTCTCAGTGGAAATGTGTTTTCCGCTCTGCGACACCACCACTTCACCTGCTCGCGAGAACCGCAGCATTCTTCCAAACGATCTGCGCAGACAGCAGATCTTTTTGTGTCTGGGGCACCACCTAACCTCGCAGATGATCGTGTGTAGCCTGTAGCTACTGGGATATTTTGCTAAATAACAACAGAAAAAGTAAATCAAGCAGATTAAATATTGCAGTGATGCTGACTGGAATATGATTTCGAAATCTAAATGTAATCGATAAAAAGCAAACACCAGATTAATTACCAGCATTAAATGTGCGTTTGATTTTCAAGTCCTAAACCCTTTATTTCCAGACACCCCATGAACGCACCGCGGCAGCCATCCTCGCCCCCGTCACCTCCCCCCACTACGTGACGTCACATCCACGTTCATTTGCATTAGTGTTTTCTGGCTGCAGCTCCGACTTGCCTGCAGAAAGAGAGAGAGGATCTCCGAGGGAGGAGAGGCGCAGCGACAACGGGAGGATGATGAGGAGGGGGGGAGGTTTTTACATCAGAGAAGACGAGCTGGAATATAAATAAAACATCTAGAACGATCTGAGTGGAAGGAGAAGGTCTCCACGCACTCCTGCGGTGGATCATGGAGCTCCCCGCCGCTGGAGAGCACGTCTTCGCGGTGGAGAGCATCGAGAAGAAGCGCAGCAGAAAGGTTTGTCCCGCTGGAGAAAAAAATGCAGCTTTGTTTCTGCCTTCCCTGTCTTCTTTTAACGGCTCTTCTAATTTTATTTTAATAATATTATTGATTTAAACACATTCTGCTGTAAGGTGTCGGCGCGCGCGCGCTGAAGTAACGCAATCCCGTTTGCTTTGGTCCTTAGGGGAGGGTCGAGTATCTGGTCAAGTGGAGAGGATGGTCTCCGAGGTGAGTCCAAACATGTCACAACATCCGGAACCACTGGCCCGGTTCATGTGAGCATTCTTGCGAGCGTGGGCGCGCAGATGGGCGGTTGCGCGTTCCTGTTTAGGCTCTGATGATGGATGTGGTTTTACTACGCGCACAATCCCCAGCGTGCCAATTAAAGAACGACACGTCTGTGGCTGAACACGATCTGGTTTTGAGTGTTTCCTCCTGCTGCTGCGTTAAAGTCCTGATCCACTATGTTTGTCCTGATGAGGGGACGGGGGGGGGGGGGGGGGGGGGGGGGGGCCAAATTTCTGACCATGAAGGGTGCTGATGACTTTGTTCTGTCTCCTGTGTGGACAGGTATAACACCTGGGAGCCTGAGGAAAACATCCTGGATCCAAGGCTGCTTGATGCCTTTGAAGACAGGTAAGAGAGTCGGACAAATCAGCTGCACAAGATGAGCGAGAAATAAATTAACAGAAGCAAACTAGTTTAGATCCACAGTGATGATGTCTGACTTCACACCCCTCATGCAAAGACGTGTGTGTGTGTGTGTGTGTGTGTGTGTGTGTGTGTGTGTGTGTGTGTGTGTGTGTGTGTGTGTGTGTGTGTGTGTGTGTGTGTGTGTGTGTGTGTGTGTGTGTGTGTGTGTGTGTGTCCTGAGTGACTGATTTTCCTCAGGTGTGCTGATAGTTCTCCAGCCGAACTGATGCATGTTTACAAAAGGATGTAACCTGGTTTCAGCTGCTGCTTTTGGTTCAGATGCACAAAACCGGTGCAGTTGGTCTGAATCTGCAAACAGGAAACTAAAAAAAATCAGGTTTAGCAAACAAAAGTATGACAAAAAATGTCAAATTAAACGTAAAACTGGATTTGCACATGATCCCAGTATTTTTGGAATATGTTCTACAGTGGTCACGTGTTTTTCCACATGGTGTCCAAATGTGTGAATTTCACGAACTTGCTGTTGATATCTCATACTAACAGCAAGTGACCCTAAACGAGGACGTTTTCATTCTTTAAAACAGTCATTTTCAAGTAAATCTGATTGTTTTTAAATGCATTCAGTTAATTTTTAACCTTTACAATAAAACTGATCTGGTTAAAGCTGGAATTGGCACGTCAGAGCATAACTAGAATCGGGAATCGATATTGGCCCGAAAAACCAGAGTCTGTGCATCTGGAGCTCAAGAGTCAGCATCTTCTTACAGTGTGAAGGTTCTGCTCACCAGAACAAGAAAGTGTTCTGCTGGGTTTCTAATTGTCGCACAAACTTTAAAATCCTTATCCTAAAAACACTTGTTAGGGAATTTCTGCTGTTTTTTTACCTCCTGATTCACCCTTTGCTTATCATTAAAAAAGATGTCCAATCAGGTCAGAGACGCTTCCTAAAGGTCACATGACTTCAAGTCATATTCGACTGGTTTCATCACCTTGCCGTGTGACGCTCCCACTGATGATGTAACCTAGGTGTAAAAGAGGAAAGCACCAGTTCAGGAAGCTAATCCCAACAAACGTGTGTGTGTGTGTGTGTGTGTGTGTGTGTGTGTGTGTGTGTGTGTGTGTGTGTGTGTGTGTGTGTGTGTGTGTGTGTGTGTGTGTGTGTGTGTGTGTGTGTGTGTGTGTGTGTGTGTGTGTGTGTGTGTGTGTGTGTGTGTGTGTGTTCACAGCTGCAGGAGTGTGTGAGTGAATTTCTCCAAAGTGTTGAACTGTCACTGGCTTTTCTCTCGGCCTCCTTCAGCCTTGGCGTGCAGCAGCCTCTGAGGCGTAGGTCACACGTCAGAGCCCAACGCCGACGTTGCTCTGAGGCTGTTTTTGCAATTATCTCCCTTAAAGGGGAGGGGGTTTTATTGAAGCTAATTGTGCATCTCTCTGGGGAGCCGAGTCGTCTGAATGCCAGGCTATGAAAATACACCGAGTCGTCATTGTAATTAGATGTGAGGGGAGGAGGGCGGGGGGAGGAATCTGACATCACCCCTGTCTGTGGTGTTCGGTTACTGCCTGAGAGGAGAGGAGAAGTTACAGGAACTTTTAACGGAGGTGGTTTTTTTAGAATTCTCTCCTTAAAGCAAAAGTTTGATGTGTGCGAGACAACGATCCTCCTGAAGGTTTGTTTCAGCATGAAGAAAGACCGAGTCCAATTTAAAGAGTGTGTTCGAGCCTGAGGAGGACACCCGTGACGTGTTGCCATGCAACGGTGACTTGTCTCTGTGAGATGGTTCACTGATCGCCTGCTGTTTTCCACTCCCACAGGGAACGCCAGGAGCAGCTGATGGGATATCGCAAGCGAGGACCAAAACCCAAACACGTCCTGGTCCAGGTAGGAAACCTCAGATTTTAATTGCTTTGTTTATTTTTTTTATTAGTATTATTACCATCTGAAGTCTAATTCACCACATAAAATTTGACATTTATTTTGAAAATTCCCATATAAAAATTTGCAGGTTGGAACATCTGGAGTCAAACTGGACTGTTTTTTTATCTCCCAATATGAAACATCTTTAGTGAGATTTTCAGCTGCCTGAGTACCTTTGAGCCATGCGTCAGAGGAGGTTCTTCTCTTCATATTTTATGCAAGTTAAATCCAAACTCGCAAGAAAATTTTCACACTTTTTTTGGAATCACATCAAACTGGAACAGCTGTCAGGACTCTGACGTAACTGCGTTTAGCCCGAGTCTTCTGGGTTTAAACTGTTGTCAGGCGACATCCAGAAGGGAGTTTCCAAAGTGTCTCGAAACATTCTCGAGATTTCTGTGTTTCCTCAGCTGAGTCACTGGCTCTGGTTTTGCTTGAACACTAGTAAAACTGCTGGACCAGAACTGGTCTCAAACCAGTCTCAGTTTTTGTCCATCGAGTTCAACGGTGCATGAGCTGTGAGACAGTTTTGGGAGGGGTTGGAGACCAGCCTGCAAACATACTGAGATGTTTTTAAGACACCTGATGACTAAATTACAAGAAAATTAGCTCAACTTTGGCAGTTTGCTTACATGTTCTGACCCAACCCAAAATCGGTGTCTTCTTCTTTCTCTTTTGGCTTGTACCTTCAGGGGTCTCCACAGCCAATCATCTGTCTTCATTAAGTCCCATCTTTTCCATCCTCTACCCTCACACCATCTAACTTCATGTCCTCTTCCACCTTTTTGGTCTTCCTCTCAGCCTCCTGCCTGATGGCTCCAACGTCAGCATCCTTCTACTGATAAAATCATCATCTATCCTCTGGAAATGTCCAAACTGTCTCAGTCTATCCTCTCTGACTTTATCTCCATAGCATGCAACATGAGCTGTCCTTTGATGGACCATGATCTTGTAGTTTCTGTTTCCAACAACCACTAACCAGTGAGACACTGGTTTACCCTCTTTAGCACAAACCCACATGCTGGGAGGTTTAGACCATTTACCTTTAATGTTTTCATTATCAAACATTTGAGGCTGAACTTCTGGTCCAGTTATAACTCAATAACTCCGTTTTTGAATCAAACAGGAGCCTAAATGGCCAGCAGACCCATGGGAGGAGTGTTTTTGTTCATCCCAGGAGGGTGTTTTGGTAACACATGGGATAAAGTCAGTGACTCTACACAAAGCATCGAGTGACATTCCTCTGAGCTGAGGTCACAGCCACAGGAGACACTTTGAAATGTCACAAAGATCTCCGAGCCGGTGGCTCAAAGCTCTGCAGGGGAACCGCGTGAACAAGGCCCCCGAAACTAACCGAGCGCTCATTTGGGCCTCACTAGAACCCCGGTCACACATTCCAACGAGGTACCCTGCCTCACACGTGTGGATACTGGGGACAGATCATCAATCAGTTCTCGTCCCTTTTTAAACAACGTCTTTATGAGTAAATAAAGTTTGAGTAACGTTGATTCCCTTGTTTTTCAGGTGCCGTCTTTTGCCAGGAGGTCCACCATTCTGGCAGATCTTCAGGAGTCGTCCCTGGAAGACGACAACTGTCAGAAGTCCAGTCCCATCCAGATGATTTGTCCCCAGGTCCAGCAGTACCAGCTGAACAGCAAGAAGCACCACCAGTACCAGCCGCTGTGCAGGGAGTCGGAGCAGAAGAACAATGGCAAGAAGTTCTACTATCAGCTGAACAGCAAGAAGCACCACCACTATCAGCCGGACCTGAAGGTGCACGAGCCAGTGTTTACCAAGCCGCAGGAGGTCAAAGCTCCAGAGCTGGTCAACAAAGGCTACAACCTGCCCCCGGCCCTGCAGCAGAAATGGGTCCGGGACAAAGACTCGGGCTGCCTGACCAAGGTGAAGGACATCACCATGGAGCTGAAGAAGCTTCCTGCTGACCTTAACGGGCACAAAGAGCCAGAGAAAGTCGAAGCTACAGAGGACGCATCGCCGCAGTCCAACGGCGTCAGAAGCAGCAAACTTAAGATCGTCAAGAACAAAAACAAGAACGGGAGGATTGTTATCGTCATGAGCAAGTACATGGAAAACGGGATGCAGGCGGCTGCAGCTACAAACGGGGACGCTGCTGAGAAGTCGTCCCAGAGAGCCGACAGCAGCATAGAGAATCACCTTGCTAAGATGAAGCTTGTCAAAAAACTCGGACTCGTCAATGGATTTGTGAAACACTCCAAAGACAAACCAGCTGTTCTCGGCTCTGGATTAAATGGAGATGGTCTCAAGGAAAAGGAACCGTCCCCTCTGGTAGGGCGGACTGAGACGGAACAGGAGAAACCAGAGGTCAGAGGTCAAGGGAAGTTTCTCGAGGATCAGCCATTACAGCTGACGAGCTCTGGGGCATCTGACGAGAGGGAAAACCGAGCTGGGTCTGGAGGACTGAAGCGACCCGTCGGTGACCTCGGCGGTGAGGATCGGGATGCTAAACGGTTTTTGAGTTGCAGAAGCATCAGTGTTCCCAACGCGGTTCCCTCACCCCCCCTAAGCGTCAGCACGTCCCAAAACGGACTCCAGACTCCCGCTGGACTGCAGGACTGTGGATACGTGGACCAGGAGGAACCCATGGACTTGAGCATGGTCAAGTCAAGGTCCTCCGTTTGCTCAGCGACTGCAACCGAGATGCAAACAGAGGCGGTAACACAAACAGAACCTCAGACTGAAACACACAACGCTTCAGAGGACTCCTCCAACCACAGAACCACTAAAGATGAGACCTTTCCTTCTTTTCAGCCGTGTCTTGGGAACATTGTCATCACGGACATCACCACCAACTGTCTGACGGTCACATTTAAGGAATACGTCGCAGCGTAGCAGCAGCTGGGAACCGCGGCTTCCATCTTTGTATTTCTGGAAGCTTGAATGTAAAACCTGAAGCTTTGATGTTTTCATTTTGTAAAGTTCAGATTCCCTTTCAACTCCTTTATAACGGTTTTTGCATATTTACATAAGCTGTACATATTTGAAAATTTTATCAAACGCTGTATCTAATTTTAACTATTTGAAAACGATCACAACAAAACTGAAGATGCGCTTACTTTTGTAGATAGTTCACTTTTCTACCGAGGGGATTTGATATAAAACATCTCGGATGTCGGGCTGTGGGAGGAAACGTTACACAAGGAGAAAAGGAGGTGAATTTATCCAACAACCACGTGATGCTTTAGTCAGAGGAACAGAAAGCACCTTTGCTCTCGATAAAATGTTTCATGTTTTGGAAACAGAAGGGAATTTTTTTTGTCTCTGATCGATCCCTGGCCCCGTCTTTGCTCCAGGAGGGCAGTATTTAACGGTAAATGATCCGGCACGTAACGTGCATCTCTTCGTTTGACCTGAGGTGTTTTCAGCTGCTCTGTAGGAGCAGGAAATCGTTAATGTGCAGGCTTTCCCATGATGCATTTGGCAATAATAAAAGTGTTTGCAAGAGAATCTGTTTGAAATTTCTTTCAGCGTCTTTAAGGGTGAGGATGCAGCTGCTGCCCAAAACTACAAGCTGAGACTAAATGCTTTAATTCATAAAAGGTGCAAAAAGAAACGTTGAAGCTGCTTACAGTGGTTCATTAGGGTCACTGTGATGACCACACGTGTGTCAGTCCACGGCAGCGCAACGGCAAAAAGCTGCTGAACTTTGCACGGCAGGAAGCTTTAATGGTCATAAATATGTTTACATGTGTTTTAGAGATTTGACCAAAAAAGTCTTGAATCTGAGTTCAAATTGAACTGATTCATGGCTTCTTGGGGGCTCTTCTCTGCACTCTGACAGGGCATTGGAGAGGAAAGCATCAGCCCTACAGTGAAATGGGAAGATGTGGACAAAAACGATTTGATGTTTAGCATTTTTCATTACAAGGGTTTGTTTGCAAAAAGTTTTAAATCAGCTGAACATTCTGTGGGAAAAAATCCAACATTATTAAAGTATAATTATTTAAAAGTCATAAAGATTTCAAAACACCGGTTCAGTGGTGTAAAAATTCTACTTTATATGGTCCGGCAGTCTACCTGAGCTGAGCTCCAAAGGGGGCGGGGCTTTCTCACCTGCTAAAGAAGGGCCTGCAGGATTTATCTGCATTTTATAGGATATGAAGTCAAATAGCACTTTATTCCAAATGAAGTTCGACCTTTTGTTGTTTGGCTGCAGAATGGATCTGAAAACCATCAAAAGTCGTGTTTGATTTGTGATGAAAGGTGTTTTTATTCATGATGACCACGTGAAAGAGAACGCCTGTGAGGTGTTTATAGGGAGCATCTTGATCCTGCAGACCACACCAGACCTGCGTCATGTTTGCGCTTCAGGTCCAGCCAGAACGTTTTCATTCTTGACTACAAATAATCAGTTAAATGGGAAAGGTGATTTCTATCAGCACGTGCCCGTATTAAAACGTGATAATCCATCTGTAAACAGATGATAATTATTAACCTCTTTCCACAGGCGCAGATCTCTGATGGAATTCAGACATTTCTGTGTGAAAATTTTGAGCAGCTGAGAAGCGGAATTCGACCCTGAGCTTATATCAGGTGTCTGTGACGTCAGCAGCGGACGCAGCTTTTATGTTGTTCGTGCACGAACCGAAACTGTCCGTTTCTGTTCCTCGGAACAACAGGGAGTCGCTTTGGGTGTGAGGGGGAATGTGCGCAGCCACATATCTCTCTCTCTCTCTCTCTCTCTCTCTCTCTCTCTCTCTCTCTCTCTCTCTCTCTCTCTCTCTCTCTCTCTCTCTCTCTCTCTCTCTCTCTCTCTCTCTCTCTCTCTCTCTCTCTCTCTCTGTTTCTCTCTGCAAAGCGGAATCAGCGCTGGTTTTTGTCTGTTTTTTTGCGCCAGGTGTCTGATGTGCGTCGTTTCCGACGCGTAAATTCTCAGAGGAGGCAGCAGCGCTCGACCATTTCCTCCGCCACCAGAGAAGCTGTTTTTTCCGTGCACATTAATGTGAGCAGCGACAGAGAAAATGGCTGTCCTCGTCTCCTCCTCCTCGCACTTTCTTTTCAGAAAAGCAGCCTCCAAACCGCACTTCACAACTAAACGTGCAACAGTCAAATGTGCGCAAGGTTTTACGCTATTTTCTCCAACGTTTCCTTTGCAAAACGCGCAAAATTAAATAAATGTCCCATAAAAACTGATTATCCATTAAGTGTTGTGTTGTCTGGCTGAGGTGTGACAGCTCCAAAAGCACAGGTGACACGTTTAAGGATAAAAGAATAGACCCCATTCTTCTTCTCAAAAATACGCAAAAGGACGTTAAATGGGTCATGGAGTGCGCCACGTTGAGAAACATTTACATCTAATCATCTGGACATAAATAACTTTTTATTGTTGAGACATAAACGAGAAAAAACTGTGACGAAGAATATTGTTTTTAAAGGCGCGTTTGTTTGATAATTTATGGAAAAGGGAATAAAAAGCATGCATGCTGATTCCTAGCAGATTGGAGTTTACATTCATGAGCCATGAGGTCACCGTGTGGTCTCACTTTTGTGCCAACGGTTCCAGTGTGAATCAAAAACTGGTTACATTTTGGATTAACTATCCAGAAAGCTGTGCGCATGCATGAGGCATCGTCCGCAAATGGCGCAGACCCCCTCCGTGTGAGAAACGGTTTGTTTATCTCTAAAATAAATCAGCCTCCAGACTGGATTCAGGTGTTTCTGGTGTTGTTTGCTATCTGTTCATGATGGGATACAGAAATGTGCTTTTATTACATCACTTGTTCCTTTAAACGCAAAGAGAGATGATCATATTTACAGAAAATTCGCACATTTTTTCCTCCTCTCTGCATTTATTTTTCTTTTTTTGCGTGCCTATGGTCCTGCCGGGGTTTCCCGTTAGTGCGCGTACCGGGAGCCTGCGCGTCTTGCCCGGATACAAGCCAGCCAATGATGTTTTAACGCGGCAGCGGTGGCGCACTGCAGGCGTGCACGGACCAATCGCAGCTGCGGTCTGAGCTGCGCCCATCTTCCACCAAATTTGTGAAGTCTGGTGATTCAAAATCATAACCGAGCAATAAAAACCTGGCGAGGCGAAGCTGTTCACCGACGCGCATTTTGCGTCAGATGTTATTCTCTTCCATCCAGAGAGCGATAAATTCTTTAACTTTGCGGTTTGCCAACCTGCAGTATGTTAAAGATTAAACAGAATTAATTATGTTAATATAAAGGCGTCAACTCGACTTAAACGAGTTTTAAAATTAACGAACAGCGATTATTTGGTTCCCATAAAGTGAGATTAGTTGCAGGATTTGCTCCTATTTAATCTCTCCTGCATCAGTGGTTTTTTAAAAGGCTGTTTAAAGAAATAACGCATCTCCTGACTCATGTTGACATCAGGCCAGGAGACAATCTGTCAGAATTCTGTGTGACTGGTTTGGAGAAAAAGGCAAAGTCGTTTAATCTTCGCAGGAGACAAAACAGATTTACTGTTGGACAATTATTTACATGTTTGACTTAAATTTTGTATTTTTAACTGGATAAACTGTCAGAAAATCCGACCCTTGCAAACAAAATGTTGAGGCTCAAAAAACGTCATTTTATTGTAAATAATGGTGGTAAAATACCCAACTGTCAGTCAGCTATGAATCATATCGGGAAACGTCGCTATAGAAACATAAAAGTTAGCTCAATTATAAAAAAATGTTTATTTGTTAGCTAATTTCATTCAACTTTTATGAGAGTATTTAACAGACAGTTTTACAATCGAAGTTAATCTTGAGATGCCAAATGTTTTCATCCTAATTTATTTTTTAAAGATTTTCTAAAATGTTAAAAACAAAGAGATTTTTTTTATTTCAGCAGTTTGAATTTTCTGACTTACCTACCAGCCTACAACTAATTAAATGTCCTTTTAATTGTTTTATTTTACCAATATTTATTTCGATTTTTATTTTTAATATTTAGAGGACCGTCGCCAAGAGGGTAGCCTGAATTAGGATATTTCAAATATCAAAACGTTTCCATTTAGTTTATATTTTAATTAAGTTACCAGATCAGTTTTTGAATTATTGTCTAATGAGAACATTTTTATTTAAAATAATAAATTAAACAAGCAGGTCGGCCATGATTTACACAGATCCACAAAGGGCGCATTCTCAAGCCACTGCTTTCGTTTTATTACCTATTAGAATTTTTGGGGTTTATGAATATGTTTTATTAAATTTCCTCAATAGATCGAATAAAGCAACTTTTGATTTATATTAACGTAAAATAATATACATTTAAATAGGCCTAATTATATGAATTAATTATAAATAACGCAATCAAAGTAATTAGTGTCTTTAATTGTAGTGGTTTCTGTATTGATTTAAGCGCAATTTCAGTTAATTTTACGCAAACTTTAATATTTAATACATGCGCATTTAAAGTCGAGCGGCTGCTAAATTCTGCATGACAAAAATGGTGATAGAGACACAGAGCGGATAAAAGATTGTCTACAATTGTAAATACCGGAAATCCAGTTCTAACTGACTAATTTATCCATTTTAGTGTAACCGATAATTTCCGGCACCGGCGGATGTTTTATATATGACAGCACGCGGTAGCGCCGTCCGTTTAACTGCATTCACTTGAAGCCACGTGCATCTCTGTTCATATCAGAACTGTGTGAGAAGATTCACGCAGCGCGTGCAAATTGAAAAAAAAGGGGAGAGAAGGCCACCATTTTATAAGAATTTATCCTTGCCGAAGCTCCGCCCCCTCACTTAGAAACCCGAGCACGTAGCAACGGCTGGACCAATGGGTGCCTTTCTTATGGTTCCTCCGACTGTGGTTCCTTAGCAACACTACAAAAAAACAGCGCTGACGTCCTTTCTGTTCGGTAATATTATGGTCTGTCGGGAATTTAGAGTGGCTGGGACTGGAGAAAGGAGGTGGCGAGTATCTGCTGTAGCAGCGCCCCGGCTGTTAGCTAGCGGTAGGTAGCACTGGAGTAAACATGGAGCTGTCTGCCGTGGGGGAGCGGGTGTTCGCCGCAGAGTCGATCATCAAACGACGGATAAGAAAGGTAAGCGCCAGACGGTACATTCTCTTTCCTTACGGGGGCACGGAACACAGTACAAGTTCGGTGTCGTGTGGTGGTGGCGTTTGGCTGCATGCTAAACAAGTCGTTTGTTTCTGATGGCGCGCAGGGTCGGAGTGAATACCTTGTGAAGTGGAAGGGATGGTCGCACAAGTAAGTCCCTCTACACCCCGCCTGTTACGCCGTGTCGGCCCGCAGCTGGGCTGTCTCGGATCCAGCTAGCTCCTGGGAGCTAGCGGGATTAAATCAGCTCGGTGTCGTTTTATTTAGCTCTTAGGCTAGCGCCAAGCCCCGCCGGTCTGACTTCATGTTTCCCCCCGCAGATACAGCACTTGGGAACCGGAGGAGAACATTCTGGACTCCCGCTTGTTTGTCGCCTTCGAGCAGAGGTAAGACTGTCGGGCCTTATTCTAGACACAGCCCGTGGACACGATGTCCAATAAGTGTAGAGTGTCCTCGACGCACTTTGCCCCCCTGACACTTTAACATGGGAGTCTGTTGATTTGTTTCCCACAGGGAGCGTCAGAGGGAGCTGTTCGGGCCCAAAAAGAGAGGTCCAAAGCCCAAAACGTTCCTGCTAAAGGTACGTTTACCATTCCTGATCCTGTTTCTGTTACAAAACAGCACAACCACACCTCGTCATTTCTATCAGCTTGTTTTCTTTTGTTATGATTAGAAATAAACAGGCATTCTATCATTGGACATATATTTAACAAATAATGGTCATTTTTCATGCTGAAATGAAAGCTTGTGTAACCAGGCTGTTTGTGTGTAAATAAATCTGCCTCTACAGCTGAAGGTCGTTTACCATCCTGTAAAATATAAATGTTAAAAGCCACTGATGTTCACGAGACTAAAACAGCGGAAGGTTTCTTGGGATAACATCTGATCTTTGGGGGTTTATTATAAATCATCACTACTGTTTTAAATGGTAGCAGACCTGAGCTTAAACTAAAACAAGATGGAGGGGAAATCAGTGTGTAAAAACACGCAACTTAAATTACTCATGAATTAAATGCCAGACAAAAAGAAAAGACTCCTACGTCAGTAAATGTTGGTTTATTTCTTCTAGGCCGAATCTCAAGGTAACACCAGGTCTTATGAGTTGAGGAACGAGGCGATCCGAGGGATGGACGTCACCTACTCCTGTCCTGAGCCGGTTGTCACCCCCAGGGCCAGAGAAGGCCTCAGAACCGTCGTTCCCACCATCTTCCCACCGAGTGCCGTCAACCAGGGAGAAAGCATCTGCTTGAGAGCTTCTGACCTGAGCGTTCTTGAACATCAGCGTTCTTTTCATGGAGATGGTTCTGATGAAATCCATTTACCCAGAAAGAGAGGGCCCAAGCCAAAGCCTCTGTTAGAGGACTGTGAGCTGCACGAGAGGCAAGCTGAGGAACCGGTGAGGCGCTGCGCACTGCAGTTGGGGGAGGAGATGGGGCTGGTCAGGGTGGCCCACAGACATCCAGAGAACCTCAGCCACAAACACCACCACCACCCGCTGAGCCGCCCGGTCTCCAGCAGGACTTCCTACTACCCATTCTACTCGGACAACAGCCGGCACACACACACAAACCTTTTGGACACACACAGGACTAAAGATGGCTCCAGGTGCTCAGCTCCGGCCCACTTTAAGCACCACTCCAAAGTGGGCCCGAGTCGACCCGCTGCACTTCCGCTCATGGAAAAGCCGTACTTCCTGGACCGGCCATCGCCGACTCGAATTGACGCCGACTCAGTGGAAATGACCTGGAGGCCAAGTCTCAGCAACGTGGAAAAGGTCCTGGTGACGGACGTCACCACCAACTTCCTGACGGTCACCATCAAGGAGAGCAGCACCTCCAAGGGCTTCTTCAGAGACAAGAGATGACTTTTTTAATGCTCTGCTTTGCTCCGATGTTCCTGCAACATTGTGTTTATTAAATAAATCCGTTTTCCTATATAATATATAACATGTTATTCATATGTGTATTTTATTAAGTTTGGCATCTGTTTAATGTATTGACCACGCTTTTCTCATCCTCCGGCAGGTGGAGTGTCTTTCTGCATATTCTCTGTTTTTTGCAACTAAAACGAACTAGAAAAGTTCTTTTTTTTTGTTTTTGTCCCTAGATCTCTCCTGAGCACAGGCTCGTTCTGGTTGTTCAGCATGGCTAATATTTAAAACTGAAGCACTTTGAATTCACAAGTATTATGAGATTTGGACCGGTTTGAGTCGTCTAACATTTCAAAAACAAAAAAATTCAACCGTTTCCCCCCATTATATTTGTTTCTGTTATATTCTCTGTGGTCCGTAAGATTGACCCCATACTCGATATGGAATCTTAACGTCTCACGGTCCTTAATTAGATGTAAATGGACTTCATTACATTTTCATAGAAATGTTCATAAAGTTTTGATTTTTAAAAAAGTTGTTAAAAGGCTTTTTAGACACTTTTCAATAAATCTGACTTGCCAACTTTATATTTGGCTCTGTTATTAGGATCCTCCTGATATCTGAGCTATTTCAATTTTAGATTTTGATCATTTAAAGTCTTCCAAATAATTTTATGACTGTGCAAAATAGTTAAAATCTTGTTAATAATCCTGCAGATTAGCATTGTTTTGTTCTAAAAAATGAAAATTGTGTTTTTCGGAATGCAGACATTGATTCTGTTTTTAAGATTTCAGTCATGTTTTGTAAACGATGCAGTTTTAAAAATCAGCTCTCTGGGGAAAAAACATTTAAAAGTGTTTTTTGTATTAATGTAATCCAGTATTAAGATTTTTTTCTTTTATTTATTCTGACATTTTGCTTAATGGGCTCTGAACGTTTGAAAGATTTAAATCGGGTCAAGATTTTTATGCATCCTGGTGCGCTTTTACCGCTCCAAACTGCGCAATTGACTTACCCGTTTTTTCTTTCTTTTTTTTTATACAATAAATAAAACGCACGCGGACACAAACCAGACGAGTCTCCTGAGCTTTAAAATCAACATATTTTGTATTTCGTAGGAAACGACGTTTATGTTTATTTTTATCGAAAACAACTAAAATAAATCTAATTCTTTTGAAGTGATTATTTTGGACACAAATCCGGTGCAAATATTATATTTTCCTTGTGGTAGTTTTTTTAAATAATATATATAGCCTACTGAATTTCAGAATAAGAAAAAAAACGGATAACAATAAAAATGACAACACCGAAATATTATTTATGATTTATTGTGGTTACAGATGATGAGATATATGTAAAACAGGCTAAAACAAAAAAAAAACACGAAGCTACCAGTTTTTATTTGATTATTAAACAATATTTATTAAATCTTCAGGAAAAAACAGAAGTTCTCCTCTGATGTCTCACTTTAGTCCGTTTTCAGCCACTTCCGGTCATTTTCTGTTCAAAGAGACAAACAATAAAATAATAAATGTTATTTTAATTAATGTGTACACGATGTTTTTATTAAATAAAACATTGAGGCGTGCTCAAAAACACATTTATTTAGCATTTTATCAGCTTGAATCCGTTTGCTGTTCATTTGATCTTTTGTTTAATTTTAATTCAGCAGCAGATTTTAGCCACAGAAGAGTCGAACTATATAGTAAAAAATCAAAGAAACAAACATTTGGTAAATATGACGGATTCGGGCCTTTTGGTAATAAAAAAGGCAGAATTATTTTATCACGTGAGCTGGTATGACCGGAAGTCATTCTGAAGATGAAGTTGTGTCTCGTCACCTTGGTTCTCCTCAGATCGGGTGTCCGTAGTTCCGGTCGCAACGTGGAGGGCAGTGCGGGTTCATCCAGTTCTCCAGGTTGGTCTCCTGGGCCCTCTGGTCCAGAGCCTGCATGTGGAGCAGGTGCTCCTGAGGAGGAACCAGAACATCATCAGCATCAGAGCCTAACCGTAACCTGGTGATGGAGCGGGGGGTGACAGTCTGCTACCGGCTGACTGAGATCAAAACACGGAGACAGTTTTGTTAAATCAACTCAGATGGAAAATCTCCACAAATGAATCTCAATAGAATAACTTTCAAGATGACGTCAGATGCGGTACGTCATACATTTCGGACGGTAAAGTAAAATTCTCAGAATAATTTTTTTTGTCGTTCTAAAATAAAATCAGAGTGTTACAGCGCCACTCAGAGGATACTAGAGGAAATGGCACACTGTAAAAATACACCAAGCCACATGATAAATATATAAGGTAAAATGTCTTTTTAAGTTTACTTTCTACATGAAGCGTGACTAGAAAAAAATACAAAATCATAATAAAATGTTTTCAGTGTTGTTTTCCAGCTTCATGGAAGCAGAAACTTTCATCTGGTCAGAAAAAAGACCCAGAATCTAATCTTTTTCACTTAGAAAACCTTAATCATCGTTAAATCAGATAAAGCCAGGCTGGTTCGTGCAACGCTAGATTTAATTATAATATATAATATAATTTTTATTTAGATGCTTTTAACGTTTGAACGTTTTTATCTTGTCATTCTGGTGCCCTGGAAACTCAGAGTTTCAAAATAAAAGAAACCATGTTTGAAGTCAAACATGTTTTGTACTTTAATGTACCTTGAATGACAGAAACTATTTACTTGGAGCAACAAACGCACGATTAAACTAAACCTTGGTTAATAAATAAATTTTGTCTCAAATCACAACAAGTTGTCTCAGGGCATACAAAGTAAAGCGTTCCAGCTGAGTTCAGTTTACTGTGCAAATTAGTTCAAAGTCTCCAAAGGGACACGGCAGATTGCATCGAGTCACTGACTTGTGTCAGAGACTTTATAGCAAAGAAATAAGAAAAACGCAAACAAACCCCAGTTGGAGCAGTTGTAAATCAAAACTATTTGAATTAAGCAAAATGTCAACATGTTTATTATTATTATTGTTGCTGTGGTGGTTGTATTAAGGATCCCTGTACTATTTTTATTTTTTTGTTTGTGAGTTTGTTGTTCTTTTCTTTTCTCTCATTTCTTTGGTCAGAGAAGCTCTGGCAGCTGGCTGACCAGAACCTCAGAAGTGTGAATGAGTTGCATGTTCTCCTCCAGTTCCCCAGCCTGGACCTCACCCTCATGGGCTCATCGGGGTGTCCGGCCTTCAGCGGCCTCTCCTGCCTCTTGCTGCGGAGAAGCTGCTTAGCAAAGCTCTCCTTGATGAGCGGGTTTGCATCTGATGAGGAAACAAACAGCTGTTAAAGAGAAAGTTCTGATCCAGTTCTCCTTCCTCCCAACAGGGTCCGTGTGTTGCTTTTCTGCAGCTCAGAGTTCAACATCCTGCCTGTTTTTGTTTGTCTTTCGATGAACGCAGCAGCTGTTACAGCTGTGCCGCCCCCCTCTTCCATAAATAACCCTCTCACCAATCCCTGCTGCTGGTGAGAAGTGTCTGACCCGTTCTGTTTACCCCCCCAGCCCCACAGGAGCTGCTTTCACTGGATTCTGTCCCTCTCCTTCCAAACAGGCCCGTGTTAGGAGGCCGGGTGGGTAACAAAGTGCCTCATTCATCCTCCTGGAGGGACGTCTGAGCAGCAAGTGACTCCTGCAGGAGGCCAGAGAGCTGAAAAGAAACCCGGTTCTGTCAACAAGAGTCCAGAAGTGCTGGTGCTGCAGATGTTTCTGCTGCAGGGGCCTCACATGCAGCAACGTGGCCACAGAGATAAGCTTAAATCAAACTGATAAAATCAGCTATTCTGGGGATTCAGGTGCTTTTATCCTGCTAAACACCAATAAATACAACATTATTTGTTTATTCCCACCTGCAAAAATAAATCTGCTAAATAGTTTAAAATCATTGTGAAACTCAAAACCCACATTCTCTAAAGCAATAAAAAAGGTGTGAAATGCATCCACTTAACAGTGAGGTTGTCGGTTAGATTCCCGAGATGCTCCTACCTGTATAAACGGTCATCAGGACCAGAAAAAGCAGGAACACCAGCAGCTTCTTCATCTTCATCACCTTCTTCTGCACAATCTTTACTGCTCTGAGCTCCAGAGTCCAGAAGGGTTGAAGGGGAGATTTCTCCTCCTCCTCTTCCTCCTCCTTCTCTTCACCCTCAAACCGTAACAGAATGTACTGTGCAAAAGTCCTGAGCCACCCCTGACTCGTGTTTTTCTTACGTATAAAAATCTGAAGGTTTTACAGTATTTTTAAAAAAGGTTTTCTTGATTTTATTTTTGTCTTTATCTGTTGTTGGTGCTTATTTCAGCTCTGGTTTCTGCTCCATTTAAATATTTGCAGAACTAAAAAAATGAACCATTAAACTTTAAAGTAATGTTTAAAAAAATGAAGAAATTATAAAGAAAATTTATGGCAAGCAGTCAACTGCACACATGTTGAATGTTTTTATTTTGTTGTGGTTGACTCCACAGTTAGCAAACAAACTGTTTGCTCAAATTTAACACATAAAAAGGGTTTCAGCACCAACAAGGTGCTCCCCAAATAACTTTTAGCTGAAAACATGATCAACAGATAAAGGATGATGTATCTCTCATGTTTATTAGACTTTTAAAATAAAGGTATGTGCATATTTTGACTTGGTCCATTACGCTCTTATTATGAAGGAAATTTATGCACATCAGGCACAGGGGTGCACCGATCTATCGGCACCAATTTCAGGTTATTTTCAAGATCAGTGATTGGCCAAAAACTGCAGTTATTGTTAAAGCAAACCATTGTAATTTTTTTGTGACAAGTGTGTCAAAACAGGTACCAAGGTTTTGTTTTAGAAATTAGAAAAATTAAATTCTAAAAGAACAAATATGAGTTTGTAGCAATGCTAAATACGTGCATTTATATTTGAGAACATTACCTCAGGTCCAGTTGAAACTGGCATTGTTTCATAAGTATTCATACTGGTTTTCTCAATAAAAAAATATTTAGATTGCTTCTAACTTTCAATTTATTTTTAATTTATTTTTACTATATTTTGTGTTGTTTTTACATGTGTTTTAATTGTGTACTATTTTTTCTGTGAATTTGTGTGAAACTTTCCACTGCCCATGCTCACCAGGTCTCCCTTGAGCAAGAGGTTTTTAATCTCAATAGGATTTTCTTCCCTGGCTAAATAAATAAATGAGTTGGGAAGACTGTCCACTAGATGACGCTGCAAACTCTGTCAAGTTGCTTCACGACACAAACTGAATAGAAATCACAACACTGAATGAGTTTCATTTAGGTCCATTTATCTACCAGTAAACCAGGAATTTGGGGGAATTTTACAATATTGCTTTAATAAAAGCTGTTATTATTATTATTATTATTATCGTTATTGAAAATATCATCATTGTCCCAGAGAATACGTAATTGTTTCCATGTCGGGCTCTCGCTGTTTCTTCTCAAGATTCTTTATTTCCTCTTTGTTTTGGGAAAATATTGATACCATTATTCCTAATTGATAATTGAAGTGGTCACAGCAGACAGAGCTTGTTCCCTCACTATTATAATCTAGGCACATTTTGACGAAGAGCAGTGCGCATGCGTGTGCAGACCTGTAAATCCCCAAACCTTGCAAAAGGATCTGGACCGCCTTGCTTCCGTTCGCTCACAAAAGAAAGTATTCCCACTGTGGCTGAATATTACTTACATAATGATACATTATTTATTTTTCAGACACAAAACACGTGAGCTGAAGAAAAACTTGGATTTTAACATCTCTTTTTATATATTTCTTTATGTGCCAATTTTTTTTACTAAATAACAGTTAAAGAGCAAGTCACCCTCAAATCAACTTTTTTGTTGATAAACTATATAAATGAGTGTCTAATTGCTCTGTAGACACATTCAGTCAATAATTTGGCACTTTAGTTAATCTTAGTTAAAATTTAAATAATCTGCCTAAAACTGTCAGCGATGCACCGTCGTCAGGCAAAAACTCAGCACTGCATTTGAATTTAAATCTGCCATCGCTAGTGGCTAAGAGGTACACTATGATGTTAGATGGTACGTTATGATGTCACAATGTTGTGAGTGTGTGTATTTGTTAGTGGCTCCGCCCTCTCGGTCTGCTAGGCAACAGCATTTGTTGTATTTTTCAAACAGGAAGTGGGAGTTGAGTAAGAATCTGGTAGGGGTTGACTTGCTCTTTAAAGAACATTCTTCAGAAAACTACAACGAACCGATTTTTTTTATTCTTTCAACTGATGCATCTTACAGGTTTATAATAATTTCAGTATAAACACACAAATGTAAATTGGAACATAACAATGGAGTAAGACGTTTACAACGAACCGATTTTAGCAGCTGCCGAGGAGAGGTTACTTCCTGTTTGCCCTTTCTTATCCCGGAAGTGCCAATGCGCCGCATGTTTGGGTGTACTATCTTTGTGTACATTTACTCTCTGGAGATGTTACGTTAGCGCGTTAGCTCCTACTTTGAATGTGACGTTGTTTTCTTCTTTGTTGCCAGTTTTATGCGTAATTAATACCCTGCTAGCATCTCGTTGTTTGTAATGAACATGAACGTCTTGCGTCATCTTCAGCCTGTTTTGTTTACATCGCGCCTCTCTTTGTTCATTTCCGCTCATTGACAACGTTGCTAACTGTCCAGCCGCGATGTGCAAAGACGGGGACGAGGCGCAGGAGGACTGCGGCTCCCGGGAGGAGTGGACGCTGCTGTTCTGGACCTCTCTGGCCGTTATCGTCCCGGTCATCCTCACACTGTGGTGCAGCGCGCAGCGCTCCAAGCGGAAGACCTACATGAAGGACTTCTTTCGGAAGAGCAAGCACGGCTGGCATTACACCGACCTGTTCAACAAGCCCACCTACTGCTGCGTCTGCTCCCAGCACATCCTGCATGGGGCTTTCTGCGACTGCTGCGGGGTCTGCGCGGACGAGCAGTGCCTGCGGCGGGCCGACCGGAGCCTGCAGTGCAAGGAGATCATGGCCCCGTCCCGCCCGGATGGAGCCATGGAGCACCGGTGGGTGCGAGGAAATGTGCCTCTAGCCAGTTACTGTGCTGCGTGCAAGCAGCAGTGTGGGACCCAGCCGAAGCTCTGCGACTTCAGGTACCGTTAAATCAATCCCTGCTGATCAAATGCATTAATTAACTGATGGAATAGTGAGCGAGCATATCTAAGCACACGTTTTTACAGTTATCCTCCAAATGAGAGGTCAAAGGTCCTTCTCTAACCATTTAGAGTACATAATTACACCCAGGGTCATCCCTGGGTTGTGTTATTCACAAGTGGAAAACATACCACAGCAACCAATCATCTCAGATCTCAGGTGAATCCCATCTGGAGGCCAGAGAACCACAAGACTTGTAGAGATTCTTACCCATAATGCACAGCAGCATATTAGAAGCAATGGCTCATACAGCTGTCAGCACGGTGGTGGAGGGAGGATGGTTTGGGATTGATCCAACAATGAACTCCTCTGTAGACCAAAGTTTTCCCATTAAGTTATTCAGGTTTATACTTTCACCTTGTACTGGAGCAGGGTGGCTGCAGGTGGTAAACAGTCCTGTGGTTGTTTGTTTAGCAGTGTTGTGTCCTGGTGCCCCTCAGGTGTGTGTGGTGTCAGGCCACGGTTCATGACGATTGCATGGACAGTCTGGCGGATGCAGATGTGTGTGATCTGGGTGAGTTCCACAGCCTCATCATCCCTCCTCACTACCTGCACTATGTGAACAAGCTGCGGCGCCTGCACCCTGACGAGTACACCAAGGTGAAGACTTCCCACAGCTTCCTCTTCAGGTGGCGTTTGACGCCCAAAAGCTAACAGGAAAACATTGTTTGTGTTTTTGTATTTTTGCAGCTGGGAGCGTCCTGCAGCAGCGGCTGGACCCCAGTGTTGGTGCTGGCTAACACGCGCAGCGGGAACAACATGGGAGAGGTTCTGCTAGGAGAATTCCGCACCCTCCTGAACCCTGTGCAGGTCACCATTCCCACCAAACGTCCCCCTCCTTCCAGTCCTCCTCCCTGTTTCTGATCAGAGCTGGAATTTCTTCTCCAGGTGTTTGACTTGTCAGAGCTGCCTCCTTCCAAAGCCCTCCAGCTGTGCACCCTCCTCCCCCCTGGCAGCGTCCGGGTGTTGGTGTGTGGGGGGGATGGCACCGTGGGCTGGGTTCTCGATGCCATAGATGAGATGAAGCTTAAGGTGAGAGCAGCCAGACTTTTTCCTCCCGAGTTTCTGAAGCTGGACTTTAGCTGCTCTTTTGTTTTTGAAGCAAATCTGTGATGTGTCTTCATCAGGGCCAGGATCCGTTTATCCCGAGAGTAACCATTCTGCCCCTGGGAACAGGAAACGACCTTTCAAACACTTTGGGCTGGGGAGCCGGGTATGCCGGAGAGATTCCCGTGGAACAAGTTCTTCGGAACATCCTGGATGCTGAGGTGGTCAAAATGGACAGGTGGGAGGAGAATCCAAACCCTAACCCTGGACAGAATAGGAGAAACTTCCAGATCAGCTGTTGTAGAAATAGGAGAAAGTTAGGAGATGCTGGAACATTCTGCTGTTTTTGTTGTTGGATCGGGGTTTTCAGCCTGTGTTGGTTTTCAGGTGGAAGGTGCAGGTAGCTTCAAAAGGATCCTACTTCCGTAAACCAAAGGTGAGTCGGAGCTCTGTGTCCTTTGATCCACAGCATGTTTGATCCCAGTGTTGTGACCCGGAGCTGAACTGAACCCTCCTCAGGTTCTGTCCATGAACAACTACTTCTCTGTGGGACCCGACGCTCTGATGGCGCTGAACTTCCACGCGCACCGCGAGAAAACGCCTTCCTTCTTCTCCAGCCGCATCATAAACAAGGCCTGAATTCTTTATTTGAATAAACAAATCCCACCTAAACTGGGCTTTCTGTGTAATTCCTGAAGGTTAGACTGAATCTGTGGCCTGTACTCTCTCTGCAGGCTGTGTACTTCCTGTATGGAACCAAAGACTGTTTGGTGCAGGAGTGTAAAGACCTGGATAAGAGGATTGAGGTGCGGGTCTCTTCTCTCACTGTGTCACCATCAGGAGAGGAAACGTGTGAACGAGTGAAGTTCGGCTGAACCAGGAAGCTTTAATCGTCTTTAAACCCTCATGCAAACCTGAATAGTTTAAACAGTAAAATCAGGCAGTGTGTGTGTGTGTTTCTCTGCATCTTTGTTTATGTGTGTGTGTGTGCCTGTGTGTGTTTTATATGCATGTGTTTATATGTGTGTGTGTGTGTGTGCATGTGCTTATTTGTATGTGTGTGCCTGTGTATGTTTTTTGTGCATGTGTGTGTGTTGGTTTCTGCTGATTTTGTTTGTGCATGCATGTTTGTGTGTGTGCATGTGTGTGTCCCACAGCTGGAGCTGGATGGGGAGAGGGTGGCGTTGCCCAGTCTGGAGGGCATCATTGTCTGTAATATCGGCTACTGGGGAGGAGGCTGCCGCCTCTGGGACGGTATGGGAGATGAACCCTGCCCCCCCACTCGGTGAGACACCACCCCTCCACACACACACACACAGCTGTTCGTTCCGAGGTTTTAAAACTTGTCATTTTTAAATTTTCTTTCGGGTTTGTTTCCTGTCTTGTTCTGCAGGCTGGATGACGGGCTGCTGGAGGTGATGGGGGTGTTCGGCTCCTTTCACTGTGCTCAGATCCAGGTCAAACTGGCCAACCCCGTACGTCTAGGACAGGCACACACAGTCAGGGTGAGACAGCAACACACACACACACACACACACACGGTCAGTCCTGCCACAGAGCTTCCTGTTTACCTCATTAAAGCCATTAGCAGAGACGATGATGGGGAATCAGATTATTTTTCACTGCCCTTCTCCACCTTGCAGCTCTCTGATCTAATTTAAAACACGCTGTTCATCCCGTCTCCACCCAGTGTAGACCACAGGTCCTCATCAAACTGCCTTTGGCTTCAAAAGTTCTTGTCACAGAAACCGTGTAAAACCTGTTCTTTTAGAAATATGCTTCGTCACCAAGCTGCACATGCACCCCCATCACCTGCA